>NW_023415734.1:0-12293 GCF_013373865.1 Monomorium pharaonis | reverse complement strand
AGATACGCAGCTAGGAGCTTAATACGATGAGCAAGCTACGATTGGGGTCAGAGTATATCCCGTTAACGGAGAACGACATGTCGAAGGTCCGCCTCGTCGTGCCGTTCTCCCGAGTGGCATGGATCACCGTGTTCCTGCCGTTCCTGGCGTTCGTCTTTTGCGTCGTCTGGTCGGTCCTCTACAACTTCGAACACTCCACCTCCACTCATTGTCAGGTACGACCGTCGATCGGTCCCGCGCGAGATAATAACTGTATTTTCTGTAGAGATGGAGGCCGGATTATCTTGCGTAATTCTGAACGAATGGCGGTGCTTATGATTGATTTCCGAAGAAATATAAAAGGATTCGATTACATGATTCGGTGTATTTCTCGAAATAATAATGCTTTCATATAAGTAAAGTTATAAAACTTACGCAAGTTAGAAAATAAAATTTATTACAAGTTATTAATAAAAGGCTCGCTGGCCTAAGAGACAGAATATTTTCTCTTTTTTCTTCTTTACATATAATTTCTAGGTATACAATTTTTTACCATCTGTCTCGGCGGCCATAGGTCACTACAGACCTCAGAGAGATGTCTGGAAGACTTCTATAGCATTACAGGCAATAGTGAGAACCTTGGTGTTCATGCTGTATTATCGTTATTACAAGGAGCATGTTTACAAGTGGGCGCAATATCTGAGTAATATTGTGCTTGTTATGTACGCCATTGAGAATATTTCTCTGGTGACACTGAGCTTTTGGACTTCCGACGAGAATTATGGTATGCAAATACGTATGCATATGAGAATTTACATATTTATCAATATTTATATGCAATACACATTAATGCGATATGATTAACACACTATGTTGGTTTTCTTACAGCATTCCACAAGATGTCTTTCATAACTTTTTTGATGACATCGTTTGTACACATGTTTTTAGCATATTATATTATGAAAAGCTGCCTGAATATCGCGAAAGGTTCAAACAATGCTTCCTTGATGTGGAAACGGAGGTCAATGATATTGAATGTGATATCTATAATAATAGCATGTTATTTCTTTTATAGACATAATAAATATTGCGAACCTTTAGGTAAGATACCAGTTGACATTGTCATTATTATATTGCATTGCTCTTGCTATCTTAAAGAGTCGCTCTATAATTTCAGTGTATTCAATGTTCGCTTTGAGCGAATATGGAGTTGTGCTCTCAAATATGGGATACCATCTGACGGCTGCATTGGACTTTGCTACCACTCATCTTATGATATCAGGAAACAGACTTAGAATTATATAAAATTTTTTAATCGTGTGCATATGTGATAATTGTTACATATATTTCAACTTTGTTGTATATTATTGTACATATTCGTATTTGAAATTGTTATGTATTGTAATCTTGTATTGAAAATAATTTATTAGGTAATTTATACAAAAATATAAATCAAGAATTTGTAAAATAGAAATTTAAAAAGCATGGACGCGCCTCATGGATGTTAATGCCAGATATGTTTATCAGTATTTGTAATAGCACATTTTTCAAGGCACTTTAATTAATGCTAAAAAATTGAGGACATAGAATTTGATATAAAATGATTCTATCTTTCATGGTCTCATTGATAGTTGTTTTTTGAATATATTACTATACAGTATGTGTGTTTAAACATTAATGTACATAAATTAATATAATAAACAAATATATTTTTTTTGAGATAATAAATTGCTTAATACAAAAATTATATGGCAGATAGAAAATATTTATATTTTCTTTGAGAATTTTTAAAAAAATGTCCGCTCTTGATTTATATTTTACATTTGAGCGATTAGATATATGTACTTCGACGTACATTAAAATTTAAAATCGCGATCGAGTTTATCGGCAATAAATTTTGCTATTGCCATACTACTGGTAGCAGCTGGTGACGGTGCGTTTCGGCAGTGCAGCACTCTGCTTCCGATGGTACCGGTGCCCGTGTCGAAAACGAAATCGTCAACTAGCTTGCCGTCTCTATCCATTGCCTGTGCTCTTACGCCCGCCGGTCCTCTATTAATAATTGTAAGAGAATTATTATATTTTATGAAAATATTTACAATTACAAGACAAAAAATACTGACCTTTTTACATCTTGGTACGTAACTTCAGGAATAAACTTTTGAAGGTCTTTCACAGCCAATTGATAAAAAATTGATTTTATCATCTCCATGCAGCCTGGCACGAAATATCGGAAGCATAGTTTGTATAAACCAGGAAATTTTGCCATCTCTATGCAGTCCCTTACATTTATATCGAACCAACTGAAAGAGAAACAATTTTAAATGTCATATGTGTTTTATAATATATTTATATCTTGTTATATATTTTCTAATTTATTTATATCTTCTAAATACTTTTACATATAAATAATATATGTTTAGATTTCTAGTGATGTTTACTGATTTTACTCAATCTTATGTAAATTTAAATAAATATTTTTGTAATAATACCTATAACCTTCTCTAGCGAACGCAAGAACAGCATTAGGACCCAGCCAGATATCGCCGTTCACTCTGGGTGTAAAGTGCACGCCCAAAAATGGAAATCTAGGATCAGGCACCGGATACACATTGGTTGTGCAGAGATGCTTTTTGCTATCGCTTAGTAGAAGATATTCGCCGCGAAACGGTACTATCCGTGGACTTAAATCACATCCCGTCATCACCGCCAGTCGATCTGAATGCAGGCCAGCGCACGTCAGCACGTATTTCGTTGGTATGCACTTTAAACACAAATATTAGATAATTAATGCGATAAAACGCGCAGTAAAATACGGTTTGAAAAAGAAAATCTTACCCGGTTTTTCGAATGAACGGATATGGGAACTAATTGACTTTTTCCTTTCGATTCCACTATCTCCGTGAATCCGGTTACTTCGAAATTAAGAAAAATCTCTCCTCCCATTTTCCGAAAGTCTTCGGCAAAAGATTTACAGACGACCGCCCAATCCACTATACCAGTCCACGGTGACCATATAGCTTTTTCTCCCTAGAAACGAGATACAATTTGATTATTTACTTTTCCTTATTCTTTACGAAGTCTTAAAATTATTGTACTATTTATACACAATTACAGATTCTTTATATAACTTATTTAAAATAAAATTATAATATAAATGATAATGGGACAATGCAAATAAAATTTTTATTTTTATTTGATTATTTTATTTTTATCTGATTATTTTTATCTGAACAAATTGAAATTTAATTTTATCTGATATGTATTTGATAAGAATTTGTGTTAAAACTTGAGAGTAAATTTTTTATGCAATTTCTACATCCAACTCAATTATTTTCTGTCTGTTATACCTGACATTTGGGTTCGTATTTCGAAATGCAATCTTTCTCAACAATCTGTAAATCGGGCACTTTGTTTTTCGTTCCTCTATCGAAGAGGTCGTCTATCCTCTTGATTTGAGCCGGATTCTGAGCGACAATCAACTTGCCAACTTTCTTATGGGGTATGTTATTCTTGCAAAAGTACTCGTACGATAGTTTCAGGCCTTCCACACAAAGCTTTGCCTACAAACAGTCGCTGTTGGATCACGAATTTTAATTGTGGAATGCAAATAAAATCAATCCTGGAAATATTCGTGAGTCTAAGCGATTTCTGATTTATTTTCTGTAAGTTAAAATTGTTATTTTTGGAAATTGAATGCGAAGCATTCTGCTTCTTGTGTAAAAGAACAATCTATTTGTATGACGAGATGATGATTATTAAACATCTTTAATCTTGCTGTTCATCTCATCACAAGTTCAATGAACTATTAAAAGCGGCGTAACGTTCATTTCAGTTTACCTTCATGCTTCCAGGGGTGTAATAAATGCCGGCGTGCACTACGCCACTGTTGTGGCCCGTTTGATGCCTGGCTAGATCATTCTCCTTCTCCACGATGGCCATTTTCATGTTCGGATGCCGCATCATCATCTCGCGGGCGGTCGCGCAACCAACGATGCCACCGCCCACGATCACTAGGTCGTACGGGGTGCATGTGCTGAAAATTCCGTTTGTCTGAATCGTTTCTTGTAATGGAAGAAAAACAATCTCTCGTTCGTGGGTGATTTTAAGTAAAGTATTAGATTCTCTTCGAGTATTTTTGAATGCAAACGTTAGATTATTTGTTTTAACGCCAAGTATATGCGAGTATCTTTTGGAAATAAAAATTTCAGAGATTGGCGATTACGAGCGATACCTCTATTGTGATAGGAATGATAAACGGAAATGACAGATTGGAGAAGTAGAATCAATAATTCGGCGGGGAATATTCTTAGCGAACGTGTCACGGGAAATTGTAGGATCGTAACAACGCGAGAAAGTTTGCACGCGATACGAGGGGGGAGGAGGGGAATATAATCCGTGCATGTACAGATATACACGCCTGTCAAAGTTCCTCTGTGTTGAGTAACAACGCGGCTGCAGCTTTACGAAGTACGTGAGATGTTTATTAATCCGCGGCTAAAGAGCTTATTATCAGGCATTCGCCGGAGGTTTGGACAAGAACTTAGCAGTTTCCGGCGCCGTGGATTAAATCGCGCCCCGTTATTAAACGCTGTCATTCCGCGGGACTTTGGCGGTACGCCTCGAGATTTCACGGTGTATAAATCCTAACGAAGGAATCGATATATATACATCACCTCGTGGAAGCCTGGTGACGAGATAAATAATTCGGCCGTAACGCGGCCCTTCCAATCAGGGACGTTATCACGCTCGTTCGCATCATCGGTTGAACATCGGTTGTCACGTCTTAGATTTGGACCGCACGCTTTCTGCACAAAAGCATCACGATAGGAATTAATAAAATTAAGCAGAATTAGTCTCCCATATCGAGCTTAAAGTCAAGACAACTATGTAGACTAGTAGACTATCCGTATAGAGATTTGTGTTGCTTGAATTTATCTTCAAAACTTTAAACATATATCCGGGCATTGGAGAAAGAGATAGCGAAGATTCTAAGTGCAAAAGGTGCAACACGTACAGGTTCATATTTAAGATGTGAATGTCATTTTAATTTTGACGACTAAAACGTTCCCCTCTCCCTTTTCTTTTGGTTTATCGATAATGTGATAATCTTAGTTTACGATCGAAATCTCTGTATATTCTACAAAAGAATTAATTAGAATCGTAGTCATACTTATTCATAAAGATATAATATTAATTAGCTTTTTTATCTTTACATGATATTTTCAAAAAGCAATTTAAAGAGAGTTTTTAAATTAATCCTCTCTATTTCCTTAATTTTATTCATTTATATGAAAAAAATAGTAACGGGTGATACAATATGTGTATGTACGTCGTTCACCACAAAATTAATTCTTTTGGAGCGGACTCCTTATCTTAAGGTGACGTACTCCAAAAGCACATGTGAAGAAATATTAATTCTAAATTACCCTTTTCTCTTTTTCGTGGAATCGATTGCACAACACAAGAAATATACAATATTTACGATAATTGCATCTAATAATTTACACGCTTGCGCGTCAAAAAATATGAATCTAACCTTCAGAGAAGGCGCGTTATCAGCGTTATCACAAACATCGTAAGACAAGAGAAAGAAGTGGAGCAAAGAGGTCAAAATTAACGCCCGAACATTCGCATGCCATGCCGCGGCGTTACTTTTGCAGCGCAACGTAAAATTACATCGCGAGGTCGTCGAGATGGTATATCGCGTTATTACACGGTTATTATAATATATATAGTTTATCACAATACGTACTCCGACGATGCAAAATTGCGCGACGCGACCCGGCCGTCACGCGTCGTCGTCACGCGCAGCTGTGAGCGAATGATATTTTTCATGCCGACAATGAGCGGCCAAAACATCCGATTCAGTGACGGACGGCGACAGACCGGTGCTCCGGGGAAAACGCTCGATTAGCAATTAATCAGCGATCAGTAATTGAGAAACGGGAATTTACCGCCGGGTCTCTGGTGACGCGGATGCTGATTATTAATCACAAAAGTACAATCATTTCCCGATTAATGATTGATCCTTTAATCACGATTGATTATTATTTTAACTCTCGTTGCTTTTATTGTTTACAACGGTGATGATTATTAATTACTGAATAATTATAATTATTAATTATTATTTTCTGTATTTTTGCTCCTTCTCTCTTTCTCTCTCCCTTTTTTCTATTTGTTTCTTTCTCTCTTTCAGGTATTTTATATTTAGATGTAGCATGTCTCAGTTTTTTTTTTGAGAATCAGAAAAACATATTTCGCATTTATTAAGTTGATTTACGTTTCCTTTAGTATCATGTTGAGGAAGACAACATAGATTGAGTTTAACATTTAACTTAGAGTATTTATAATATTTAATTTAGAGTAGACGAGTCTGAGCTCTTGAAGAGACCAGGTTTGACTTTTGAAGCCGATAAAGTCGGCATCCGGCAAGTGGTGTCCCCTTGCGACGACTCGGCGTGACGTTTCGCACGACGAAATTTTTAAACAATCTGCCCGTCCCGCTCGTGTAAAATACGCGAAAATCTTACTTTGTTACTTTTCGTTCGCGTTTCTCGTACGCTCGTTGCGTGGACAGTTACGCGGTTAAGGACAAACGGTCCAGTTGGAAATCCTCTCGTAAACCTCTCGCAAACCTCTCGCAATTTCTCTGTGCGTTCTTCTTGCTCTTTCTCAGCTGCGTATAATCTCCCTCTCTCCTTATATATATATAGCTACTTTTTCTCTCTTTTTCTTTCGAACGAATCACATTATGTGCGCGCGTTCTCCCTCCGTTTTGTATACGGAAGGTCTGAAAGATGTGCGGCTGAAAGGAGCTGCTCCGAGGGTTGTTTTCAAAGTTCTGGAAATTGTAATTTCCAAGGCCCGTTTATGCCAATGTAGTTTAACTTTAAACTCAATTTAACTTACTTTCTTACTATCTTTTTCTAGTCCTAGTCTTTAAGAATTAGATAGAGGCAGAAAGTAAATTTTAAAGTTAAGCTATATTTGAGAGAACGAGCCTAAACCTTTTATCTCAGCCATTTTCATCAACATTGCATTGTGTTTCTTCAATTATATAATTTTAATTATATAGTTTCCAGTATCCCCTTTTCTGAGGTCGCCTTCGAAGAACTTGAGCAAAGATGACTGCGTTATTTTATTAATATTTTCGCCGCGATAAGACAGAGCCATCGTAGATTTTAGAAACCAGAATACGAATCACTAGCGTGCGCATTCGCCGTTTTAAGCTCGAAACGCGACAATTTCAACGACGATAAAACCTCGGAATAGATTTCAGATCTAGGGCTTGGACAGAACGCGATGGTCGCACGCGCGCGACTTTTTACCGTCAAATAGTCACGAGAATAAAAAGAGAATATAAATAGATACACACGGGGAAAACGCGGGCATTGGAAATATCACGCGCGAGCGATCGAGGCCGTCGGTTTCGAAACGAACAGTTTTCTCGCCCTCTGCCCCTCCAGGTGACAAATGACCGTGTCGGCAAGTCGGCGTCGTTTCCTTCGGCAAACAGCGCGTTTACGCCCCGTGAAAATTAATTAACGCGCTAATAACGCGTCATTGCGTTATCGACGGCGATTTCTACCTACACGCGCGCATTTCCATCGCAATTTACGACAGCCGTCAATGTGCTTTTGGAAATTATACCCGTCATAAAGCAATATTGGGAGATATTTGACGCTACGAGCTTCTCTCCGTGCCGCGATTTTACGCTTTAAATGTGACGTACAGTTTCGTTGAGAAATTTTTATTTTTCAATAATGAAAATTGCAGTATTTAGAACAATGGTGTTAAGTGATAAATCAAAGCGTTTGACAAACAAACTTATATTATTGATTAATATTTATATTAATTATAGTATGTATAATTATATTATATAAAATAATATGTAATTTTTATAGCCCAGAACTTTTATTTTCCGGTATAATATAACTTAACGTACTATATGTTCTTTCCAATATTTTTAAATAAATCCTTGTACTTACACGTACGAAGAGAAATTATCATGTTTAGACAACCAAAAAAGTTGTTTATTTTCTGAAAAATGAGCTTTTCAAACTTACTTAATTTTTATATAAAATTTTAATTATATTACCAATATATTCCAGAAATACTATCTCTGAAAGTAAATCCTCAAATAACATTGCAAGTAAAAACTGGAACGCGCCGCAAGTCTAATACTATTTTCAGTATCTACTAAGGATCGCGATCAAGAAGTGTTCTGTACACTTCTTACTACGTCAATGATGTCTTTTTAATGGTGCATGGACCATGGACCTCGGAGCCTCGTGTACACTCGGCCTGACCTCGTAACGTACGAGTTGTCGTTACACGTGATATCGAAAGAAACGAAAGACGACGACGACACAGACACAGTAGATATTGTTTCGCCGAGGTTTCTCGTGGTGATAAATGAACGTGTCCACGTTCCTTGGTTCCTCGTTGTACGAGAATGTATGAACGCGTACGAAGTCGGACGGTCGAATAGTCGAAGAGTAATTGGCAGTTACGCGGCGGACGTAATCCAATTTATCATTTGCCGAAGGAAACGGGGTAATATCTCCACGGGAGATAACGTGGGAGACGCGTTATGCTCAATCGCGAGAGGGATAAGCGTGGCAAAAATCTCCCCCGTAGACGTCGCCCATACAGTTCGTATTATTATAAAGACACGTGCGCACGTGGCCCATTCGCTTAAAACAAGAAGAGAAAAAGAAAATTCTACTTCAATTGCCTGCAACTTGAGGGTTATTAACGGCCAAGTAGCTTCATCGGGGAAAAATCGATGCATGCTATCGGGAAATGATCTGTGGACTCTGAACGCGCGACCAGGGGGAGAAAGAGAGAGCGGCCGCGCGGCTAGCGCGTTATATATCGCGCGCATTAAATATTTCACCGTTCTAAATGCGGACTCGCGCGGACTTTCTAAGCAACGCCCTTAATCTCGCCATCCATAATCCGTGCATGTAGCACGTTCGTATACCAGTATCGGGCGCATTATTTTCAAGGCAGGCACGCTCGCGAGCGCGCGCGCGGCCGAGCAGAGATATAAATAAACGATCGCTTAATAGCGCTGGCACGGCGCCCGGTAAACAATTTCGACGGCCGCGTGGCGATCCGTGCGGTGCCGGCGGTACGGTATCGCGATATTAGCGGTGAGTTTCGTTATCCCCGGCCCGCGAATGAACCGGGAAAGATGGGGTGGGCAGGGAAAGGGAGGGGATGAGAAGGGGAGGTATTACGCGAGCGAAAAGCTCTTACGGCAGAATTCCGCGGAAGTCTACTCGCGCTTTGCCCCCTTTTGCCCCCCTTCCCCCCCTCACTGCCTCCCCCTCGAGGTCGTTCAACCCGCGCAAACGAACGCGAGTCCGACGGTTTGATTAAGAAGGGAGAGTTAAGTTTCGGGAAGCCGGGAATCGCGTAAACGCCGGCCCGTACCGCATGCGGATCATGTCGCACCTGGGCTGCGGTTATTATATCGCGCCGGATCTCTCTCTAGGATCCCCTCGCCCTTTCCAACCCTCTGCCCATTGTCCCATTCCCCTCCCCCTTTCCTTCCTCCTTCCCCCCGTGCCGCGCTCACGCCCCGGAGAACCGGAATTCTCTCACGCATCTCGCGCCGCAGCGGCGGAGAACTGGCTGTCTTTCCGTTTTATTATCTTGTACGTCGGAGCGAGATACCACTTCATTTCTGTCGCGACGTCGCGCAAGACGCGCGGTATATTGTCGCAAAGTTACTCTCGCGCCTCGTAAGAAGTTATCGCGGATATATCCCGCAAGAGTGTCTCGCTCCTAACCGTAAGACCGATCTCAGGCGGCGACGACGGTCGCTTCGTTGAAGTGAGAATGCCTTAACTTTTATTCAAATGGCCGTTTTCTTGTTCTTGTCAAGAGAAACGACGGATCTTCCCTCCCCTCCCCCCCTCCCCCCCGTGATGCTTATTCACAGCCTAAAACTTTTCGTAATTAGATATCGAGATATGTTGAAGGTACTTCAGATTTCCTATTAAGAATTAAATAATAAAAGAAAATGCCAGAAAATTATCCGCAACTGTTTCTCTCCTAAGAACGAGAGTGTAAGCAAAATAATTATAAACGTAATTATTGTATTTTGGTGTCTACGGATATAATTGATAAATGTTTTCCAGGGATTTATATAAATATACTTTAGACGGAGCTGCGTGCTCGATTCTCGAATGGCCTCGATACGAGTACCTTACGTAGGCGCGTCCCTGAAATATGCGCTCAGAGCGTGAAACCGGTTCCATATGGCGAGTAATTTCACAATAACATAGTTGTGCGAAAATAAGACTTACGTTAGAACGAAACGGTTTCTCGTTGGTAGAGTAAAAACGAAGTAAAAACGAAGTTAAAGAAAATAGGTTATTATGTCATTTCCTAATTTTTCTTTCCCTAGAAAAACTGCGTCATTTATACTTGCAAATATGTTTTTAAAAAATTTATACACACATGATATCTGACTATATACTGAGAATTTAATTGTTTTAATACTCCAATAATTAATAGTATACTTTAATTGTAAATGCTACCAAAGAAAAATTACATTCATAAAGAAATAACGTATCAATGGCATCGGTTTGATTGGAAATAATTTTATTATTTCAACACTATTATGCTCTTGCTTTCATAAACTAAATGCTGTTAATGTATCATTGTTTCTTTCCATGAACAAACGAAAAAAACAATTGTTACTCTTAATATGACATAATATATTACATTGTTCCGCGCGAAGCCCTTGATTTATATAAATCGTACGGGCGCATGTGTGTGTCTGTAAAAAAAAAAAAACATCTGTTTATAAGATGAAGGTGGCGCAAGGCTGAAACGAGTTTGGGCAGCTCAGCGACACCTCTCGGCCCCCCCGTGCAATCACGCTCCTGAGCGTGCGTGGCCGCGGTGCGCGACGGTTCTTTGACTCGGCGCCGGGAGTCAGTCAACCCGGTGACGGCTTACGGGTTGCGTGTCGTGCTGGTCTCCTCTCCGAGAACGCGCGTTGCGTCGCGTGCGTGCGCGCGGCTGCGAGAGCAGAAAAAACCCGTCAGGTGTCATCGGTGTAATCGAGGTGTGCGCGGTGCGTCCAAATCGACAGTGGTCTCGCGAGGCGAGGGAGACCGTCGCGCGTGAGAGAGAAAGAGAGAGAGAGAGAGAGGGCCGCTCGTTCCGAAAATGCGAAAAGCCCGCGCGGTGACACACTCGTCTCTTCTCGCTGAAACGCACGCCTGCTCGCGAGCATTCCATTCCGCCCGGCCGAGACGCGCGATGCATCTCGTTGTACATCGCCAACGAGGTGAGCGCCGGTGAGCGTCGATCGAGGGATCTTTCTTTCGCCGGTGGCGCGTCGATCGATTATACGTATCGCGCGCGCGGGATTGCTGGACTCTCGCGTCGTGCCCGTTGTGTTTGTGTTATGCGCTGACGCGATGAAACGAGGAGGAAGCGCGTGCGATCTCTGAGATCTCGAGATCGATCGTGATCGCTCTCTCTCCCCCTTTCTCTTTCTTCGGTCGACTTGCGTAAGTTGTTGTTACGCGACGATAAAAGAAAACGCTGGACCTTTGGAATCTTTTTTTTTTCTGGACCGTTGTTGTTCGAAGAAGCCGTCGAGTGACGAAAAAAAAGTGCGCGCGAGTGCAAAAGGAGCTCTCCCGTGAATCCCGTGCAGACCCCGCTACGTGAGCGAGGCGGCGATCCGGCGAGCTGCCGCGGCTCGAGAGGATTTACGAGGAGGAACTGGACTCCGCCAGGACGTCGACGGTACTCGACGCTTGCGGACGACGTACGACCACCACTGTCGCCGCCGCCGGTGCATCCGCCGCGATGGAGGACGAGCTACGGTGTCCCTCCTGCAAGGAGTTGTTCGTGGAGCCGGTGCTGCTGCCCTGCTGGCACGCGTTGTGCCTGGCGTGCGCGGTAAATCTCCAGGCGCCGCCGGACTCGCCGCCCGAGTCCACCGCGGACTCGTCGAACGCCCCCGGCTCCGACCAGGAGGCCGACAAGCTGTCGATCCTCTCGGAGACCGACTCCGGCGTGGTCTGCAGCAGCACGTCCACCAGCTCCCGGCCGGGCAGCTACGTGGGCACCCCGGGGAACGGCGGTTTCCCGCCGTCCGGCGGTACCCTCTGCCTCTCGTGTCCGGTCTGCCAGAAGACCGTCTACTTCGACGAGGGCGGCGCCCACAATCTGCCCAAGTACCGCGCGATGCAGCACATCGTCGACAAGTACCAGGAGTCGCGGAACTCGCGGCTGCAGTGTCAGATGTGCGAGGGGGAGCCGCGCGACGCGACTGT
>NW_023415733.1:0-22298 GCF_013373865.1 Monomorium pharaonis | reverse complement strand
TTT
This sequence comes from Monomorium pharaonis, assembly GCF_013373865.1. Taxonomy (NCBI): domain Eukaryota; kingdom Metazoa; phylum Arthropoda; class Insecta; order Hymenoptera; family Formicidae; genus Monomorium; species Monomorium pharaonis. The sequence goes on along the minus strand of NW_023415733.1, from coordinate 22,295 downwards.
GTATTATTTCTAAATAATTTATGAAAAACGATTATATAACTTTTAAAAAATGTTTTTTAAAATAAATTCGTAAAATATTTATAAAAATTTATGCTAAATTTCTGTGCTATCTAGGTTATTTTTGCATTATTCTGCGATGCGGATCGTATCGTGTGCAATCGGGTCTGTGTGCAAAAGGGTCGGTGTGCAAACGGGTCGTGTGCAATAGGGTCAGTGTGCAATCGAATCCGTGTGTAATCGGATCCATCTCCAATTGAGTCCGTGTACGCGGGCGACCGTCGGTCTTAAACTTAAACCTAATACTTTGAGGAACGGTTCCGTTGCGTGAATTTCTGACTCAATTCTCTCTCATTGCGAACGCGAATCAATGGAGTGAGACGGAAAAGGCAGTAGTGTTAACTTCTTGTTTACGGAGGAAAGCGCTCGTTACTGGATTTTGCGCCAAAAATGAGAGCTCTCTTTCTTTCGGGGAGTTTAAATCAAAGCTAGAACTTTCGCAAATTATTAGACTCAGTTTATGAATTGAAAGCAGAATCCAGGCAAGGATTTTGCGACGCTGAGCACGGATTTAGTGTTTTGCCCGGAAAGTGTATCCCGAGTGCATAAAGATACAATCGCTTGCTCGCAGTTTATTGCTGCGTTAATGGATTTGTTAAACGTTCTCTTCAGGTGGAGGGGATAACGTCTTTGAAAGTCGCGATTGAGCGGGCAAAAACGCTCAAGTTTATTATCGAAGCAATTTTCCAGAAAAAGTGGACGGAAATTTTCGCGCAAAACGTAAAAAGAACGTTTCAGAGCAGAAAGACAAAGGAAAGGAAAACAAAAATTTTAAGGGACTAGTTAAGAATAGTAAGCGTAAAAACAAAGAGTGTTGGCAATGTGGCAACCGGGCATTTCCGTGCGAAATGTCCAGCCGCGGAAAAGACGGAAAACAGATCTGTTGGGTTAATTAGGACTGTCTCGGCAGTTTCCGGCTCCGTTCGGGCGCGCGTGGCGGAGCCATTCTTGTGCGTCGGATCGGGGACGTGAGCGCGAGCGTGCGCGGACGTTGCTGTATGTCTGGCTTTTTACATAATAAGCTGTGTTGTTTTAAAAGATACAGGCTCGGACATGTCGGTTTTGAGCGCCAGAATGTCAGCATCTTTTAAACAGGAGCATATTAAATTTTGTGATTTGAAATATCCCACCAGGGAAAAAATACCGATAGTTTCTCATGTTTCTGCCAGTTTCTCTGGGCAAATTTTGCATTAATTTACTGTGTTATGTTGCCGAAATAAGCGACGAATGCATACTCGGAGTGGATTTTCTCTCTGAAATGAGAATTTTGGATGGTTTGTTCGAAAACGTTTGACGAGTGGTAGGGTGGAGGAGCGCGGGCAAATTTGTTCTCGAATTGAGGACTGCCCTGCTCGGTTCTCCGGTTCTCTTTTGTAAATCTCCTTTTGTGAAAAGTTCACAGGACTTGAAATTTTTCAAAAACGGATATTTTGTGAATTTCTTGCTTGAATTTTCTTATGTCTTTTTAAAATTTAATTATTGGTGCTGGAAATTGTAATATTTGTCTCATAATATAAAATTGTGATTTTCCTATTAAACAGGTACCATCGCCAAATTCGGCGCCAAATGCCAAGCGGAAGTAAATACAATTCTTAAAGACATAAAAGCACAAAAAGTTATTGAGGAAATAGTCCTTGGGTTTCTCCTGCAGTTATGATAAAAAAGAAGATGAAACGATAAGATTTTGTGTTGATTATCGGAGATTAAATGTTGTGACTATAAAAGATTTTTATCCGCTGCCGAGAATTGATAATAGTGTTGCGCGCCGCGCGTCACTCGGTATACTCCGCGTCGCCAGTGAGCTGAGAAATATCGATAATATCGATCGGCTGGTTGCCGGGAAATATTTACAAACAAAATGTAATAGTTTTGTGCCGGACTCCTGCCGAGGAGGATGCCTTGTTAATCTGTTTCGTGTTTGCAAAATAAAGTTGGTGTTCTTCTAAAAACTCGTCTAGCTTTTTTTTCGTGAGTGCGCGAGTGTGTGAGAGACTAAGAGAGACTCGACGCAACAATATTTTGATTATTTAAGAGGAAATTCGTTGTGTACAATTGATTTAAAGAGTGGATATTGGCAGATAAGCCTAGATCCTAAGGACCGCAAAAAAAAAAAACGCTTTTTCTATTGGTAATGGTTTGTGGCAATTTACGGTTATGCCATTTGGTCTTTGCAACGCCCTGCAACGTTTGAACGTTTAATGGAAAGTTTTAAAAGGATTAATTTCGAAAATTTGTTTCGTATATTTAGACGACGTAATTGTTTTTGGTAAAGATTTTGGAGAAATAATAAATAATTTTAAGAGAAGTTTTTATTCGTTTGCAGAAAGCTGATTTAAAAATTAATCCTAATAAATGTACTTTATAAAAAAAGAAGTGAAGTATCTTGAACACGTTATTTCTGCTAGGGGGGTTGCAACGAACCCGGAACAGATTTCTTCTGTCAAAAATTGGCTTAAGTAAGTGCGTGTCCCATCGATGCAAATAAGTATAATCGGATGAAGCCAAGTCTGGTGAGTAAGCCGCATGCGAAAGTATTTCCTAACCAAACGCCTCAATCGTTTTTTTGACCGGTTTTGCTGTGTGTGATGCATTATCATGAAGCAAAATTACTTTGTGTTGCCTTTTTTGATATTCTGGTCGTTTTTCACGCAAAGCTTGATTCAAATCAATCATTTGTTGTCGGTAGCGTTCAGTATTAACGGTTTCGCCAGGTTTTAGCAGCTCATAATAGATCAAACTCTTCTGATCCCACCAAACACAGAGCATTGTCTTCCGTCCATAGCGATTTGGCCTTGCAGTCGATGTCGATGGTTGCCTGAAGTTACCCATAATCTTTTACACTTAGGATTCTCAAAATATATCCACTTTTTATCGCCAGTCACAATTTGATGGAGAAAGAACTTTCTTTTGTACCTGGCGAACAGCATTTCGCAAGTGGTTTTTCGGTTTTCCTGCTGTCTTTCATTCAGTTCATGTGAAACCCATTTTCCCATCTTCTGGATCTTTCCATGCTTTCAAACGTATGAAGACGGCTTCTCGTGTCACATTTAATTGATCCGCGAGTTGTTGTTGCGTTTGAGCGTCATCCTCATTCAACAATGCTTGCAATTCGCTGTCTTCAAACTTTTTTGGTGGCCCTCCACGTCCTTCGTTTCTCACGTCAAAATCGCTACTTTTGAAAATATTAAACCACTTAAAGCACTGTGATTACCATGCTCACCGTAAGCTTCGACAAGCATTCGATGCAATTTTGCAGTAGTTTTCTTCAAATGGTAACAGAAAATCAATGCTGTCCGCAAATCGTAGTTTCCAGGCACAAAACTAGACGTGTTCAACGCTATTAAAAATTATGTTGTTGTGTGAAACTTGTATTGTTGTGAGTTGAAAATCTTTATCAGATGTCAAAACAAAAAAATTGCGCCAATGACGCGGTTTGACGGTAACTACTGTAGGCAACGTACCGTTGTTCCCTTAGTTTTTCCCATCTAGTATGGTAAGACTCTATGCCAGCGCGACATCGACGGCGGCGCCGAAGCGCCTAGTAACAACACACACAGACTCTGTTGAGCTCTCGGAAAGGAAAAATCGTTCCTACTGCGAGTATTAAAACTGTTTTGTACCTTAGTGCCTGGTGAAGTAAAACGTATTACAAAACGAAGTGACTTATTAGTTTGGCGACCCATTTCCTGATCAAGGGCGGAAGCCGTAGAAAGCTTTCGCCGGTTTAAGCATAAATAGGCGGACGACAATATTGGAATATCCCGCGCGTCCGCAGCCATAGAAGTTCCTACATAATTGGTGACCCCGACGTGATTGGAAACGTCAGCGCGGCAACAAGACGCCGTTGGCAAGCGCCGCAACAGCAGCCTTGACCGGTCGCCATCACCGGCATCATTATCGCCACGGAGATACCCGCCACCGCCGAACACCGGGTAACAGTCCCAACCACTGAGTCCCGGCACCCTTGCAGACAGCAACATCGCGGACCTGCAGGATTTGCGCATACACTGTCAGGAGACAGGCCCGCAGTCCGACACCAGCAATCATTCACACATCGTGCGGCAAACCTTGCCTGGCGACACGTGTTCAACCCGGCGGGACCATCAACACGCCGCCATTGGACGAGCTCACCTCCGCACGCCGCCATCAACGGACGAGTCCACTCCCACAAGCAGCTATTAGTCGAGGGGATTTTCCACCGCCGCGACGACAATCACCGAGCCCAGCGGCCAGCATCGAAGTTCTTAAGCCCTACGATGTATTGTCGTGAGATTAAGCTTTTGTCACATTGCGCCGAAATTACTCTTTTCGCTCGGTCGCCCTTATGGCACGACTGAATTCGTGTACGAGCAAATTCGTCACACAAGCACGGTTCACCCGGCGCGCGCACTGCCTCACCCCGCGTTTCTTTTCTCATAGCGTGTCAACCGCGTGGCGCGGTGTGGTTACCGAACGCGCGATAACCAACACAATGGCGGAAGAATCAAGGCAGGTTAATTCTTACAGGGTACCTAAAATTCCCCCGTTCTGGTCAAGTGACCCAGAAACGTGGTTTATCTCAGTCAAAGCCTCATTTAGCGTGGCCAGAATTTCCGATGATACCACAAAATTCCATTCGGTAATAGCAAATGCAGACGCCTCGATTCTCACGCATATTAAAGATATTATCCGCAATCCTCCCACCGAAGGGAAGTACGACGCACTTAAAAAACGTTTGTTAAGCTCATTTGAGACATCGCAAGACGCTCGATTGCGTCAATTACTGAAAGGCCAGGTTCTCGGCGACAAAAAACCGTCTCATTTTTTACAAGAACTTAAGAATTTGGCCGGGGGCCAATGCACCGACAGCATTTTAAAAACATTGTTCGTAAAGCAACTTCCAGAGAATTATCGCGTGATCCTGGCAACCATTGATGAGCCAGATCTTGTTAAATTTGCGGCTATAGCAGACAAAATCGCAGATTCTATGTCCTTAAGCAATGTACTAGTGCCGATATCAAACCCTCAATCTAACGAAGTCTCGGCAGTTTCTAATCCGCGGAAAAATAAGGAGGCGGACCTCTTTGACGACAAAACGATCGACAGGCTGGCGCAAAAAATCTTGACCAAACTAAATTTAAATAAACAAGGTGCGCGCTCCCGTTCTCAAAGCCGTTCCTCGCGTCTCTTACGAAACCGCAGCAAGTCACGCGACGAAGAGGATAAAGAGTGTTTCTACCATAACAGATTCGGTTCCAAAGCACGTAAATGTCAAAAACCGTGCAGTTGGGTAGCAAAGCCCGCCGCGGAAAACTAGAAAAGCCTTCCCGATTGGAGGCGGTCGGTGTAGGCGACCAAAGGCAGAAACGCCTCTTTATCTACGATCGAAAATCCGGCCGTAAATTCCTGGTTGACACCGGCGCGGACGTGTCAATCATTCCAGTTTCCTCTACCGACAGGAAAACGCCAACCAACTTAAAATTATACACCGCAAATAACACCGCAATAAACACGTACGGCGAAATACGCTTAACGCTTGATTTCGGGTTACGCAGACCTATAACATGGAACTTTTGCGTGGCTGACATCCGGTTTGCTATCCTAGGCGCAGATATATTATTGCACTACCGTCTGTCAGTAAATCTACATGATCGGGCGCTGGTTGACCAGGTCACGTCGCTCAAAACTAAAGGCCTAGTGACCTTGGCATCCGCACCAAAAATTTCATTTATTAATCGCTCTTCGGATTTCGCTCACATCTTCGCCGAATTCCCCACAGTATCAGGGATCGCGCAAGACGCGTCTTTCGCACCGCGAACAGTAAACCATCATTTAGTAACAACCGGTCCTCCAGTCACTGAACGCCCACGCAGACTCCCTCCCGATAAGCTAAGCGCTGCAAAGGCTGAATTTAAACGCATGATGGAACTCGGCCTTTGCAGACCATCTAGCAGCCCATGGGCCAGCCCCATTCACATGGTCCGTAAAAAAAACGGGCGAATGGAGAATCTGCGGTGACTACCGCCGCCTCAACGCAGTTACCGTCCCCGACAAGTACCCGGTACCGCACCTTCAAGACTTTACCGCTAACTTACATGGCAAAAACATTTTTTCTTCATTAGATCTATACAAAGCATATAACCAAATTCCCATCGCCGAAGAAGACATTCCGAAAACAGCCGTAACTACACCGTTCGGGCTTTTTGAATTTACGGTCATGACTTTTGGACTCCGTAACGCAGCCCAAACTTTTCAGCGTTATCTACACCAAGCTTTAAGAGACTTAGATTTCGTTTTTTCATACATAGACGATATCTTAATCGCATCTTCTTCGGCCGATGAGCATAAACGCCACTTGCGTATAGTACTCGATAGACTAAAAAAATTCGGTCTATCATTAAACACTGCCAAATGCGTAATCGGCGTGCCCGAATTAACGTTCTTAGGCCACCGCATTAACAGCGACGGGTGCACTCCAAACCCCGAAAAGGTTAAAGCAATCAAAGATTTCCCTAAACCCAAAACAATCAAGGAATTACGACAATTCCTTGGCATGCTAAACTTTTACCGCGGATATTTACGCGACGCAGCTAGCATACAGGCCCCGTTACACGTGTTCCTCAAAGATTCGCGTAAGAACGACAAACGCGTAATTGAGTGGACCGCCGAAACCGAAGCCGCGTTTGAAAATTCTAAGGCCAACCTCGCTAACGCTTCATTGTTAGCGCATCTATCTCCGGATGCTCAGACACGCTTAGTTTCAGACGCGTCAAACTTCGCCATGGGCGCTGTTCTTGAACAGAGCTTTCAAAATACGTGGAAGCCCCTAGCATTTTTCTCGCGCAAATTTACCCCAGCTCAAAGAAAATACAGCGCGTACGACCGCGAATTGACTGCGATTTTCGAGTCAATTAAATATTTCCGTCACTATTTAGAAGGACGACAATTCGAGATTCTAACAGATCACAAGCCTTTAACATACGCGTTCTTGCAACGTTCTGACAGAGCATCACCGAGGCAGCTTCATCAACTCGCGTTTATTTCACAATTCACCACGCGAATCATTTACATTGCAGGGCAAGATAACACCGTCGCGGACAGCCTATCGCGCATAGAAGCACTCCGTCTACCGTGCGACATTGAACTACTAGATCTAGCCAAACTCCAAAAAGACGATCCGCAACTTCCGCAACTATTAAACTCTCCCACGTCTTCATTGAAGCTCAAAAAGCTTATATTTGGTTCAAAACACTCAGAAGTATTTTGCGACATGTCCGGCGAATCATTCAGGCCTTACATACCATTGTCATTACGCCGCAAAGTTTTTGATTTGTTTCACTCGCCTGCTCATCCTAGCGCCAAGGTAACGGATCGAACCATCAGGCAAAGATACGTCTGGCCACACATGCATCGCGATATAACGAAATGGGCTAAAAATTGCATTGATTGCCAGAAATCTAAGATTACGAGACACGTCAAACTCCTACCTTCAGATTTCACAGCCCCAGACGGCCGCTTTGACCACATACATATAGATTTAATTGGTCCCCTTGCTCCTAGCAACGGATTCAAGTACTGTCTTACGATGGTAGACCGTTTTTCGCGTTGGCCGGAAGCCATACCGATTCCGGACGTGACAGCTAACACAGTAGCCCGCGCCTTTTACGATCACTGGATTGCCCGTTATGGCGTCCCCAAACTCCTAACTACCGATCAAGGCGCGCAATTCGAGGGTCAAATCTTTACCGCTCTCCTGCAGCTGACCGGGTGTAAAAGAATACGTACCACTGCCTACCATCCCGCAGCTAACGGCATGGTCGAGCGGTGGCACCGCACCTTAAAAACAGCATTAATGTGCCATAATACAACAAATTGGGCTAACGTCCTATCCACAGTATTACTAGGACTGCGCACCCAAGTTCGAATCGACACTGGTGCTTCCCCGGCCGAATTTTTATACGGAACTACACTCAGAATTCCCGGCGAATTCGTAACAGACAGCGACTTCACGCCAGATCCACAAAGCTTCGTCGAAGATTTTCGCGCATTCATGCGAGAATGCAAGCCCGTACCTGTTACGCATAAGTATAAGAAACGCGTTTTCTACTATAAAGATCTAGCTACCTTTTCTCACGTATTCCTGAGAAACGACGCGGTTAAGCGACCTTTAGAGCGACCTTATTCAGGCCCTTACAAAATTTCACAACGAATTTCGGATAAAATCTTCGCACTCAATGTTAAAAGCAGAATAGTGAAAGTCACAGTCGAAAGGCTCAAACCCGCTCATTTCGTACCCGAAAGCACCGACATTCCGGTAGCCGAAACTTCCGAGCAACAATCGTCTCAACCGCAATCCGAAATCGCTCCATCAACCGTTCAAAAATCTCTGTCATCCAATCTTAGAACATACCCTAGCAGTAAGAATCATGTGCGTTTTTAACTTTAAGTACAACATTGTAACCAAAGAATATTATTTTCTATGTCAAAACCGTCATAACGTTAAGTTAGTGTTAAGCACACAATATTTTTACTTTTCTTTTTTTTTATCGTTTACACTCGGGGGGAGTATTGTAGGCAACGTACCGTTGTTCCCCTAGTTTTTCCCATCTAGTATGGTAAGACTCTATGCCAGCGCGACATCGACGGCGGCGCCGAAGCGCCTAGTAACAACACACACAGACTCTGTTGAGCTCTCGGAAAGGAAAGATCGTTCCTACTGCGAGTATTAAAACTGTTTTGTACCTTAGTGCCTGGTGAAGTAAAACGTATTACAAAACGAAGTGACTTATTAGTTTGGCGACCCGTTTCCTGATCAAGGGCGGAAGCCGTAGGAAGCTTTCGCCGGTTTAAGCATAAATAGGCGGACGACAATATTGGAATATCCCGCGCGTCCGCAGCCATAGAAGTTCCTACACTACATTGACAGCTAGCGCCATCTATGGGCAAATTCCGGTTTCATACAGCAGATTTACCTGGTGTATCTGTTGTAAGTCTTTTATTTCAGACCTGATCGAAAAGCAAAATTTAAAAGTGATTTTTCTCGAAAACGGCTCAATTTTAATGAAAATGAGGATTATAAACATTATTAAAACTTTTTTAAATTAAAAAAATTCTGACAATATGAATAAAAAATTTTTGAATTTTTAGAAAAACATTTTGAGATGTTTCCAATAAGAGATAGAGTTCCAATGTTTCTTTAAAAAAATCTTAAAGTACTTCAATGTATATTTTTCTACTTCAATATATATTTTTCCCAAATTTTTCGTGAAAGGACTATATAGAAAAAAATCATAAAATCAGCTCAGCGCGACACCTTCACAGCATATTTGCTCCAGTCGCGTACTAGTCTTTATGTCGAATTCTTTAATTATTCTACGACCACAAAGTTAATTTTATTTGTATTGTATATTTAATGTATTGTAAAATTGTAAAATTAATCAAATATTACAAATAAATATTTTAATACAAATTTTATTACAAAAACTTTCAATAATTTTTAAAAATGGATGTTTTAGTTCGTATGAACATCCATTTTCATAGTTGGCGTATTTTCTTCATATCATAATTTTTGTAGAGAAAATAAACTTTTTGTTCTTTTTTGAGGAAGACAATTTTATTAAAATTTCCTTTGTAGTGCACATTTGTAATGCCAAATAAAAATTATTTTGTACAAAAATAGATTTTTGAGGGCGTTTCATGCGCGCATATACTTGACGCTTTTTTATATCTTTTTTAAAAAAAGGTAATTTTGTTGGGATTTCACACATTTTGTAGTACCAGATATCTCATTCTTTTTATAATATATATGAAGGTCTTTGACTCACATTTAATTAAAATAACAAAACAAAGTTATATTGGTTTTATTTTTTATCTGTAATATTCACATGTTTATTTCATTGATTATCAATTATTTTTATAAATAATGCGATGCGTATAAAGTCTAATACACATATATAAACGGAGCATAAACTTACTAACTATATTATTTGGAGTATATCTGTTTTTCACATGCTTTTACATTGAAAAAGATACTCTGCAATAGTATATAGTCAGTATGTCTAAATATTTTTATCCGCTTGTATATGTATATGTATATAACTGTTTTTCTTTATATGTGTTTTTCTTTTGTTGCGCCAATAAATTAACATTTTTTCAAGTTTACTTTATTGCTTATAATATTAGGTTTTTAACAAACTAAATTACGCGACAAAAAGCTTAATATTCTCTCACATACTCAAGCAAATAGAAATGCCTAGACATTAACTGCACTAATTCAGACTAATCTTTCCTTTTTCACATGCTTCCACATTGAAAAAAAATTACGTATCCAAAGTAGTACAGTTAGTATGTCTATCATTTCTATCCGCTTGTGTGTATATGTATAGGCATAATAACATTGATTTTTTGTTCCGACAACGTAAAATCCAATATTTACATGTTAGTATTATTAGTTATAAAATGTATTAAATGTAGTTATAAAATGTATTAAAATTTTTGATATTACAGTTTGTATGATATGTATATATTGTGATGTGACAGCCGCAGGCTGCTGTCCGTCACAAGGGCCTCATTGGCTCCTACGCATTAACATTACGCGGGTCCTGCGTCCTCCCGCTCGGGAACAGATGCAAAAGCGTGTTGTCTCGTGTTTTTGTGTGTGTGACGTCCCGTGTGTTGTCTGCTATTAATCGTTAAGATTTTTGCGAGCGCTGCATCGCGAGTGCGGCGGAAATCGGTGGCCACAGCGATCAATCTTGTAATTTTTTGGCGTCTCGTCACGATGGAGAACATTTCCGGAGGTCACCAAGTGAGCGGACACCGAGGGAATAACGGAGACCCTCTTCGAGCGGGGGTCCACAGGTAATACCGCTCTTGTTTTGCCTACAATTCTCCTCACGTAAGAATTCCGATACTGCCGCCAAATCACGCTTTCAGGATCCAGCAAAAGCGCGCGAGGCCGATGTTCCGACGGGGCGCCTACGAATCCGATCCCGCGCTAGTCCCGGCGGAGATCACGACAATTTGACATCAGTGAACGCCCTAATACTGCCCCGGTGGCGAAGAAGGCGCCCGGCCAGGAGGAAGGCGCCAGAGGAAAGCGCCAGAAATTTCCGCGCACGGGGCCCAACAGTATCGACTACCGATTGATCAGCCAGCGACGGCGTGCACGCCGCGCGCTGCGCGAAAATCGATTTTTGGAAAATCGACTAATAAGGGTTTGGAGTATCGGAGGCAAGGCGGAGCGTGTCGCCAAGCGGCCCCCGCGGGATCTAGGATTCCTCACTCGAGCTGTGGACGTTGTATTGTCTTGTACGTGCGATCCAGATCCCAAGCTGAGATATCATGTAAGAGGACGCAGGAGCCGGATGAGGCCGAAACGAAGGAGCGCTTGGTGAGACGAGCGTCGCAAATTGTAAAGCTACCGATTTTGCGATTGGGCGACTCACGTTGGAGTCACAAATTTATTACGATCTTGTAGTCATTAGATTAGAGTCGCGAATTTATTACGCTCTTGTAGTATTGGATTAGTCACGAATTCGTTGCGATCTTGTGGTCATTAGACTAGAGTCACGAATTTATTAAAGTATCGTTGTTTCGCCCGATCGCACCTGCCCGCGTGAGTTCGCTCCGTGCTGTTCGTTTCGTATTCTGATTACGTTGCGTGTGCGTCCCGATCCGCAGCCGAGTCAATTGTGATTTCGTCCTATAGTTGTGTCGCGAGTTATTAACCGCGCTGTGAATTGTCGCGCATTTATGATTTATTGTTCAAAGAATTTGGTTTAATCTATCGCATCGATATCGCGAATTGTTGTTAATTGCACTTTCGTCTGATTTCATATTCTTGTCTTGTACTACTTTGTTGGCGAGCTCAGAATAATTATCGCGCATATTACTCGCGGGATCTTGTAACGTGCGGAGGAGCACGAACCCGCCGCGTGTCGCGTGGACTCGGAGCTACTGTTCGTCCCGATCGCCCTTGGCGACACTGTTATTCCATCGGGAGTTTGGCGTCCACCAACGGCGCCGGATAAAAAGCGTAGACCCGTCGGAGAATTCCCGCGTACGTCAAATCATCCGTTCATTGATTATCCCGTATTCGCGACATGTAATTTCAAGCGATCGTCAGCTTGTAACGCGCGCAGGTCACCATTGCCGCCCCATAGAGCCGTCTAATCCTGTATTACTTACTGTCAAATATATTTGTTAATTTTATTGTTAAATTTATGTTGCTTCAATAGTTCTCTCGCCTTCCCGATTCAAATCGCCCGCGCCGAACCTCCCCCTCTGCCATTTCAGGGCTGAACAGCTGGATATCAGAGCCGCCGACGCCTATGAGGCTTATTATTTTCGTGATTTGGTCCATTAAAGCGTAATCTCCCGCGTGTTGAGAAAAGAGTGGTACGCTCAATGTACCTGGCGCCCAATCGAATACTTTTGGTGTCGGAAGCCTTACGAGAACGGTCGCCCCGACACCCGGGCGACTGAGGGCCGCGACCAGGGACGAAGCAAAGTTGGCCGTCGCTCGCGAGCACGGTTACAATATATATATATAAACAAATAAAGCAGATTTAAAATTACGTATATTATCTTTCTCTTTCATATTGAAAATGTCTCCTTGTATGCGCTTAATTTTTTTGTTGCGACACGTGGAATATACGACTTAACATTCTCTCACATTTTTATAATAAATAACCTAATAAACTTTTTTTTTAATATCAAATAACGCGATGCAATTAAAGTCTAATATTCTGTCACATAAAAATTGCTCAGACATATTGGTTGTACTGTCTCATGTATCCAAACCTAGGCATAGTAAAACCTTAAAAACAAACATTTACGCACGCACGCACATACATTTCACGTCTTTTTTTACCTTTTTTTAAAAAAAGATAGTTCTGTGCAGATATCATATATTTTGTGATGTTAGGCGTCTTAAATCCATGAAACTATGATTAACTTATTACAACATATTTAAACAAGGCATTAATTAATTAAATTTTAATTAAGTAATTAATCCGAAAACATCTGATAATACTAATGCTTATCCCAAGTTTGTATCTCCAACCGTTTTCGAGATATACATGATACAAGGTTTAATTATTTATTTAATTAATTAATTAATTCGAAGACATCTGATAACACTAGTACTTTTCCCAAGTTTGTATTTCTAACCGTTCTCGAGTTATACACGTTACAAGGTTTAATTAATTAATTATTTATTTAATTTATTATTTCGAAGACATCTGGTAATACTAGTACTGATCCCAAGTTCGTATCTCCAACCGTTCTCGAGATACACATGCTACAAAGTTTAATTAATTAATTAATTCGAAGACATCTGATAATAGTAGTGCTTATCTCAAGTTTGTATCTCTAACCGTTCTCGAGATATACATGATACAAGGTTTAATTAATTAGTTAATTATATAAATAACACAAGCACACAAAAAGAAGTGGTTGGTCCGGCGGACTAGACTGGTCAATCCTTATGTATTTCGACCCGCTGAATCCGAATCTAAGGTCAGAATTGCAGAGTTAGCTCGCATTTTCTAACGTCAAAAAAAAATTTTTTTTAATGTTGGTCCGGCGGGCCAAACTAGTCAATCCTTATGTATTTTAACCCGCTGTATCGGAATCCAAAGTCAGAATTGCAAAGTTAGCTCGCATTTCCTAACCTAAAAAAAATTTTTTTTTTAATGTTGGTCCGGCAGACCAGACTAGTCTATCCTTATGTATTTTGACCCGCTGAATCCAAATTCAAGGTTAGAATTGCTGAATTGGCTCATTTTTTCTAACCTCAAAAAACACCTTGTAAAAGCAGTTTGGATCACAAATGTAAGATCCGGAACGTGCAGGCTTGCGTAACTACATTACCCTGGGAAAATTTTCTAGAAAATCACAAAAGTCAAGATTACAGAAAAAAGATGAACAGAAATGATGGAGAACTATAGAAAACTAGGTTGCCTAATGAATCTTAAGTTGTATTTCTTAGATTCTCATATCAACTACTCCCCAGAAAATCTAGGTGATTATAGTGAAGAACAGGGAAAAAGATTTCATCAGGACATCATGGAGATGGAGTATCAATAGCAAGGCAAGTGGGATGTGAATATGATGGCTGATTTCTGCTGGACAAACGTGATGTCTCTGTGAAAGGAAAAAAACGTAAGAGAAAGCCATTGCACAGAACCTTCGAGAATAAAAGAGATATAATAAAAAAAGAGAGTGAATTTTCTACGCTATTCACAGAAGCTCAAACTTGTCATACGTATTGAATTTTCCCCGAGTAATGTGGTTACGTAAGCCTGCACGTTCCGGATTATACATTTGTGATCCAAACTGCTTTTACAAGGTGTTTTTCGAGGTTAAAAAAAATTAACCAATTCAGCAATTCTGACCTTGAATTTGGATTCAGCGGGTCAAAATACATAAAAATAGACTATTCTGGTTCGCCGGACCAAGATTTAAAAAAAAATTTTTTTTAGATTAGGAAAAAATGAGCCAATGCAGCAATTCTGACATTGAATTTGGATTCAGCGGGTCAAAATACATGATGTTAGACTATTTGGGTTCGCCGGACTAACATTATAAAAAAATTTTTTTTTGAGGTTAGAAAAAAATGAGTTAATTCAAAAATTCTGACCTAGGATTTGAATTCAGCGGGTCAAAATACATAAGGATAGACTAGTCTGGTCTGCCAAACCAACATTTAAAAAAAAAATTTTTTTAGGTTAGGAAATGCGAGCTAACTTTGCAATTCTGACCTTGGATTCGGATTCAGCGGATTCGAAATACGTAAGGATTGACTAGTCTAGTCCACCGGACTAACCACTTTTTTTTTGTGTGCCTGTGTAATTAATCAATTAATTAATTAATTAATTCGAAGACCTCTAATAATCCTAGTGCTTATCTTAAGATCATATCTCTAACCGTTCTCGAGATATACATGATACAAGGTTTAAACATCTGGTCATACAGCCATCTAATGGCAAAAAAAGTAAAAGTACAAATCCCCACCACTTAGCCGGGCAACGACGACTACGACGTTTCTTAATCAAATTTATTTTTGAGCGAAAAATTTTAATCGCGATATCTCCGCTCGTAAGTCACGTAGCGGAAAAATAAAAACACTTTTATTATATAAATCGGATGGGAGTTATCCATTAAGCCTATTGAGAAATCCATCGGTTCAGTCATTATTGAGAATTTGATAATTACGAATTTTCGTAAACGTCTCGCGTAAAAGAAGCACGGTGGTGCCTCGCGCTGCGCGTACACTTGGCGCGAGACACTGCCGTGCCTCTTGATTTATAGGCTTTTCCTTATTAAAATGCTTTTTAAATGCACGTCTCCTCACTTTTTACAAAATGGGCGTTTTTTAAACGAGTCTTTTCTTGCCTTTCGGACAAAGATGAATACTTGAAGATGAAAAGAAATTATTAGCTTTAACAAGATTGAAATTGTAAGAAATATATTCACATTTACCATTTTTTTTTAATTTTTACTTTTCTCAAAAGCATATTGCAACTAGTACACCTTAAGTCTGTGGCTATCGTCCTAAGCATTCTTCAACTCTTTTGTGGCTGGTGGGACGTATACGTCCCAAAACCCCAAAAATTCATATCTTTCATCAGAAAAAATATAACAATCTCTACCCGAGCTTATTTTAAAGATCAAGTACTATTAAAGAAAATGTTAGCAAACTTGTAGGTTTCATCCGTTTGTGTATACACCCCCTTAAATATTAGCAAATTGGGGTAAAAGAGAAATATACATATCTTTCTGAAATCTGGTTTGTTTTGAACCAAAACTCATTTCTTAGAGGTTTTTGGGATTGTTAATTATGAATCTGTAATACAAATTTCAAAATTTATAATAGCGAATCCAATATGGCGGAAGAAAAAATGAAATTTGGTTCAATTGGACTGAAACTTATTTCTTAGAAGGTTCAGGGTTGCTGATTATGAATCTGTAGTCGAAGTTTCAAAATTCAAAATGGCAAATAAGAAAGTAAAATACTGTCAAAATTTTAAAATTGACAATGGCAAATATGTTAATGTTTTTTGAATGCCATAGTACAAATAATCAAACAAATACACAAATTCGATTATTTGAAGAAAATAAGATTTTCCTAAACAATATTTAATTAAATATCAATGTCATTCGATACAACAAAAAATATAAAGATACTTTTGTTAAGAGCAGTTTGTAAGATTTTATAAGTAAAAATGTGGAATTTATTACTTTAATTAATATTTCCTTCATTTTTATTAGTATTAACTTATTAATAATATAAAACTAATTGTAAAATATTCTAAAAGAATAACAAGAATAAAAAAGATACTTCCGCAAACAAACCCACAGATTTTGTTTTCTTAGGTCTTTAAAATATATTAATCCTACAATTTTGTTTTTATATCTAGTATACTTATATGTTCAAAGAAGAATTACTACAAATATTTATACAATAAACAGTTTAAAGTTGAGAATTTTTTTTTAGTTCTTAGAAGGGTAACTTTTTAGACTTGTTTAGTTTTAATACGAAACTTTTCAATCATAATTACTACAACGGGTTACAATATTTATATTGTTCGTAAGCAAAGTCGTGCACGACACGCGCTACATGCGCGAATATTACTCATATGTGCGAAAAAGCACACATGTAAGAATACATGCCTACTCGCGCTTTCGAATCGATTATTCAATCGCCCATACACGAACATTATATTTCAATTACTTTAACTTCATTGTGTACTCCGAAAAGAGAATCTTCGATGTGATCCGGCTCACTTTCCGGCTACATAGCAACATGCGAATCAATAACGTTAATTAACAAAATATTTCCATTTGTCAATCAATTATAATTAATAAAAAATTACCGAAAGAGTATATGAGGATCGCGGTTGCTAAGATATTTTATACTATTATTCATTCCTGTTGTAACTTTTCTCGCGTGCAGACATAATTTGTACGTGCTCGTAATTTCGTGTGGCGATTGATAATTTCTTCGAATATAAATTAAGTTTATCGCGAAAGAGTGGCTCAGAGGCCGAGTCCTCCAAGGCGTTGCCATCGCGAGTGCTTAATTCTTCTTGAACATTTAATTCCTCTATCGAATTTACATGTGTTTCTCAGATTTATTCGATTAGCAATTGTGATTGTGTAATTTTCCTATGAACTTCTAATAAACTTTTTCTTAAAACGCGAAATCACAGTGTGAAATTAATCATTCACATTCGACAAAACATATATATTATATCTTATCAATTTATTGTATAAATTTGTATACAAGTTTGTGTATAGAAAGATATTACAAATATATATGATACGAAGCATACAAAATATCACTAAAGCTATGTATATAAAGATGTTGCAAAATTGCTTCAATACTCCGGTAACATAAAAAAAAACAACTGTAATTTTCAAAGGAATTTGTGTGTCATACATTATTTTTAACACACTTATCACAACACAATACGAGACATTGTGTAATTCAATATTTTGTAACGACATCTAATATCTTTGAGCAATCGCTTTGTAACATCCATTTAGATGTCCACATTGCAAAACACATGATAAACTGTATATTATCTTACATACAAGAAACAATAAATGAGAACACAATTCGCAAAAACTACCGTTATGTATCAAACATGTAATCTAGATATAAAAGGTGCGATAACAGATAAAGAAAATTAACCCTCAGGGTACAAACTATAAAAAGTTACAATTAGTGAGTTACAAAACTGAGTTAGCTTCAACTTTGTCGGCTTATATCTCCGAATAAATTCAATCAATTTTAATGCATTTTTTTCAGTTGAAAGGAAAAAGACTCGGAATTATAATGGTGTTGGTTAAAAAGGTCGAAGATATTAAAAGATATTTTGAAAAGAATGAGAAAAAAATGAAAAATTTGCCCTTTTTTCGAACGTCCGTATTTATTAGAAAAAAAGATAAAGTAATTAAAATGGTCAATGGAGTAAAAAAGTGAACTTTAAGAATCTATAGTCAGATTTTTTATTCTGTTCTAAAACTATATTTGTCAATATGCATAAGTGATATTTTCCGATGTCATCGACATAACGCGTAACGTGAAATACTCACATTTTTTAATATAATATAAATAAATAATTAAAAATATTTTAATAATTTATTATCAATTTTATAATATATTATCAATTTTTTTTTAATTTTCAATTTTCCGTAAAGACGGAAATCAACCCATAAAGTCCTATGGCAAAACAAGTTACGATAACGCAAAAATGTTAACGCAGTTCCTGGCAGCAATCCTAACAATTATTTTTGCAACAAAAAGTTAGTTTCAAAAAATTTTTCAAACAATTTGTTATTAACAAATTAACAAATAATTACCTCAGACTAAAATAAATCACGCCAATCAATTCTACGCAAAAAACCACGAAACATGCATAATATGTTCATGTAAATACCTCCATTTATACATATAGAAATTGTTTATAAATTTTTTATAATAAATAAAGTTATTGTTTATAACAAATTGTTAAAAAAAATGTTTGCAATCTCGTTACAAAAATCATTGGTAGAAACACTGCCAAGAACTGCATTAACATTTTTTGATATCGCGAATTGTTTCGCCATGGGACTTTTAATAGATTAAGTAACAACAATTTATGTTCATTTATTTTGCACTAAATGATGATATTTTACATTAAACTTTACGAAAAAACCAATTAAAATTCCTTTTATGCAAAATTTGATTTTACCTAATCCAGCAATTTTATGATGTTTGGTACGAAATGGGTGAAAAATATCCAGGACAATTGTGATGCTTGCCCTTCAGGGGTGCTATTCCGTAACCACTTACCGACAACTATCGATGAGTGTCTTTGCGTACGTATTTTGATATGACAAAATATGCGCAAACGACACTTAACGACATCGATAGTTGTCGGTAAGTGATTACGGAATAGCAGCCCTAGGCCTATTCTGTAACTTATTAAGAGGTATCGGTATCGTTATACAGTTGTTGCGCAGATATTTTATATGGTAAAAAGCTGCGCAACGACAGTATAACGATACCGACACCTCTTAACGAGTTACAGAATCGCGCCCCAGTAGTGCGATTCTGTAACTCGTTAAGAGGTATCGGTATCGTTATACAGTTGTTACGCAGATATTTTATATGGTAAAAAAGCTGCGCAACGACAGTATAACGATACCGACACTTCTTAACGAGTTACAGAATAGGCCTACAGAGGCTCAATTCTGTACCGCCTATCGACAACTATCAGTATCGTTGCGCAAGTTTTTTGCCATATAAAATATCTGCGTAAAGACACCGATAGTTGTCGGTAGACGGTACAGAATTGAACCCCAACTTCACGAGTAAGAGTAAGAAGACGTATCTTCTATAGTGTAGAGTGAATAAGTTAGTCACGAAAAATGTTCCGTATGTGGCCAGGTTTGCCGAATGGAATAACTTGGACCATTTCGTCTCCATCTTGAAATTTGTATGCATATATAGTATTACGTTGAGTTAGTAATGAGTAAGGGTGTGTATCAAACACTACATACACACACACACTTACTCATTACTAACTCAACTAAACGTAATACTATATATGTATACAAATTTCAAGATAGCGACGAAATGGTCCAATTTATCCTATTCGGCAAACCTGGCCACATATACGGAATATTTTTCGTGACCCTTTCAATCTATGTAGATAAGTCTCCTTATTCTTACTTCATGCCCAGTTCTTAAGAACACAGTAGCTTCACCAAGCGGTGAATTAAGGGCCTTCGCGCAGACTTCTGCATAATACAAAATGCATAATGCATAAGAAAATTAACCAATCAGAGGTCTTTATTTCTATCCTGGAGAGGGAAATATACGACTCTGATTGATTAATTCTCTTATGCGTCATGCACTATACGTTATGCAAAAATCCTTTTGTTCATTAATTAATCAATCAAAGTCGTCTATTTTCCTCCCCAGGATAGAAATAAAGACCTCTGATTGATTAATTCTCTTATTCATTATGCATTTCGTGTTATGCAGAAGTCTGTGCGGGGGCCCTAAGAGTGATTTTACATGTGGCGTAACTTGCGTCGACCAATCACATTGTCTTTAACGTGCGTTAAGTGTTCCTAAAATCGTCTTAGCGCACGTTAAAGACAATGTGATGGTCGACGCAAGTTACGCCGCATGTAAAATCACCCTAATGCTTAGAATATCAAAGTTTTTTTCCTCTCCGTATCCAGTTCCCCCACCTCTCTGTTAAAAAATGGCGCACATTTCAAATTGCTCTAGGTTACGCTAATCCATTTCGCCAAGCCAAACCCTGAGGGTTAAAGGAGGAATTCTTGATAATAAGACAAATCAAGAATAATAACATAATAATTAAGATTTTTAATAAAAATGTTTAAATATTTGTAAACACTATCCATGAATATTTAAACATCATAATTGAGTATGTGAATAATACTTGTTGCCAGAAAAAATAATAAACTCAAAGAAGATTAATTTTTTAATGAATCTGGCAGATCTCTTTAGTTGTATACAATTACATCACGGACGTTTTGACTAATGCTTTGGTCCTTAAGTGGAAGGTAAGTTACTTTTGCAAGTTAATAGTTTTATTCTTTTATTAAAAAGCATTTTAATTATCTCTCAATGCTTTTATATCTTTTCATTGTAAATTTTAAGATCCATTAAAATCGAACTATCACGATTTACTCTCACGCCATTGAATTAATTTTAGAATTTACTAGTTTTAAATTTAGCGGACAATGCTATGAATAAGTTGGCAGTTCTGTGGAATTCCCATCGTCGCCAATTTTAACAGATATTGTATTAAATAATCTAGAAAATGAATGTATAAAAGAATTCGATGTTTGTGTGTTCTACAGATACATAGATGACATCATCCATTACCAAAAAATAACATTGACAAGATAGTTTGCAGTTGCCGTTTTAATAACTATCATTTCTGTCTAAAAGTTACATATGAATTGGAAGTAACCGACTCTATTAATTTTTTTAAACACAACCATGGTGTAAGAATACCAGGTGAACCATTCCCGTGGATGCGCAGTAGTCTAAAGTAATAATCTAAAGTAATCTAAAGTAATAACCAATCAGCAATGACCCAGAATGCAAGAATCCAATATGGCTACATTCAGTACATCGGAGTGTTCCTGAGCGTTTCCTACTCAGGCGATAGTATTTTTGTGCAATAATCAGAATGTTCCTGTGCGATAGCCTACGTTATTGAATAAAACCAAAACTATGAGCAACATTAAAAACCTACTGTAAGATCTGTAAGTGATCTAAAAAATATAGCTGTGTATTATATAAGATGTATGTAGCAAAAGAGATTAAGCATCTATGTATATATTTCAGAGTGTTCCTGTGCACGATAGACTTGTAAGCAAAGCCACAATTCACATAAAAAACACTTAAGACTTGTAAGTGTATGCAAATAATACGCAATTAATTCAATGTTTTAATTTGTGCTTGCATTCTGGACCTTTTTTTATTGGCTCACTTATACGTGACGTATACTGACGTCATGGCATCATGCGCAATGGTTCACCTTGTATCTTTACACCATGAACACAACTATTATTAGATACAATAACTGATTACTAATTGGTATTACTAATCTCAAACCCATGTTCTCAGGAAGATATGTAAATTATTTCTCCAGTAATTTTTAATATAGTTGACCACGCGATTTTACTATCAGATGAAAAGTTTCACAAAATAAATATTATATTAATAAAGTTTTTTAAAGAATAATTGTTTTTTTACAGAGATTTTCAATAATATATTAATGTACGGTTAAATTCATTTAGGAATTGTTTAATTCTTGCAAATCGACTATTAACAACAACAAACAACAACACAACAACAACAACAACAATAATAATAATACGGAATTTGACTCAAAAAATGTCTTATATTACCGTTTATTAACCACTTCGTCGGCAGGCAAAATTTCACTGTTCGTGCCCCTGTGGGCAAGAAAAAAAAGTAATCGCAATTCAAAGATATTTTGTATCTAAAAGCTTTCGGGGTCGCTGATTACAATCAGACATCAGAATTTTAAAATTCAAAATATCG
Organism: Monomorium pharaonis; assembly: GCF_013373865.1. Classification (NCBI taxonomy): domain Eukaryota; kingdom Metazoa; phylum Arthropoda; class Insecta; order Hymenoptera; family Formicidae; genus Monomorium; species Monomorium pharaonis. The sequence continues at coordinate 151 of NW_023415733.1, read as the reverse complement.
GATCTAATATGGCGGACCGAAAATATTTTAATTTATTTATTTGGATAAAAATTCATAATACAGGGATTTTTGAATTGCTAAATTTTGGTTCATGTTGGGTCCGCCATTTTGAATTTTGGAGTTTTTAGATTCGTATTCAGCGACCTAAAAA
>NW_023415732.1:0-19078 GCF_013373865.1 Monomorium pharaonis | reverse complement strand
ATTGCTAAAGATTGCTTCATACGTTTTCTATGTGTGCAATTGTACGACAAACTAATACAGCAGATATAATAGTAGTTTAACAATAGGAGGGCACGATACGTGGAAGAAACTAATTAAATAAAATTATTGAAATAATTTGTCCTGTTTTTACATATCGATCTGTGTTCTACTAGACATCTATTAATGTATTAATGTGTCGAAATGTTACACTAAATGATTCACAGTTAAGAATTTAATGCGTTCTCGAATTATTTTGATACGCTAGCAGCCGTATATAGTCTGTCGTCCGTTGAAAGCAAATTTTATTTAGATCATGTACGCACTTCGGATATCAATGCGCGCGAATTTCGTTCAAGTTTCCATATGGGGATCCTTGAGAGCATCGCGTCGGTCCATTTTTCGGGCCGACGAAACGGTAATGCCGAAGATTATATATTAAAGGAGATTGCTGCCCGCCGCCTTCTCCGGTCGTAAAATGCATAAAGGTTCGAGAGTGTGTTATTATGATTTCCGAACTTCTCTTCTTCGGCAGCCGAGAGATTTCTCGACACTCGGTTACTTCCGTAACCAGCAACCGTCCCATTAAATGATATTCTTATTTCGGCGGGATTAATTGGCTTTCGGATGTGTGTACTGCCAAATTTCAATAATATTGAAATAAATCTTACAATAATTATAAGGCCACCAAATTACGTTATTACGTTGAAAATAATGATAATTGCATTTTATAAATGTAATGTTATGTGAAACGAGAGAGAAAAACAGACGGTTTATTCAAATAAAATACGCAATAATAGCTTTAATAATAATCTTGTAAAGTAAAAAATTATAAGAATCAATGTTTAAGAAAGATATGCATATTGTGCACAAAACGTACTAAAAGAAATGTACTAATACACATAAAACAGAAGATTTTTTAAAATTATATACAAGTAACATAATAATATTTTATAGTAGTCGACAATAACGCATAAAAAATTATCTAAACTTCTCTAAGAAGTTCAAAAAATAAACATCTTTGTATTATTATTGCATTATTGCGAGGGAACGTATGCGCTCGCGCGGTGCATAGCCGCGTTAGATGCAGGTGGTACTTTTGCAGTACCACCTGTGCAGTGCGTTTCGTATACATTTTTTCCGTTGCGGTCCCGCAGAAAGTGCCTTCAAACGAACGCTACGAGTGTCATCGGCAACAATACAGTATTTTATAGTTGCCACATTTGTTGGTTGCCTTCTGCGAGTGCGGCGTTCTTCTCGCCTTAATTGCAGACGCAATTAAATGTGAAATCATCGCGGCTACGATTGGCGGCTTATAATTTTTTTTTTCTGCGTTCGACGCGAGACGTCGTGCGGTCTGTGCCGTAAAAACCGCGATGCGAGTGGTAGTCGAGCTGGTAATCTGGCACACTTGGTGAAAAGCGGACTAATTTCCTTCATCGGGTGCCTCGCGATGACACAAACACGGAGCACCATCTGCTCAGGGACCTTTGCTTGCGTCACTACTAAATGCGCCGATTATTACAGAGGAAAGCGGGAGGTTTCCAATTATCCCAGATCAAGACCGAGACACTTTTTTTTTCTTCGTCGGCATCGTTTCTTCAAAACGAAACTTGCGGCGCGGCGAGTCTTGCGGGACCACCTGGATCAAAAGATTCAGGAGGACCAATCGTTTTTTTTTTTCAGCCGTTATCAGACTTGCCAAAATTGACGGGGAGATAAAAGAACAATTCATTGCGAATCGCTAAAGGATGTTACTAAAACGCTTTTAAATTATTTCGCCTATTGAAAAGATCGCTGTGGATATTGATGCGAGTATTGATTTGTTACGTGGGAACGTGCCGAATGCTAATGCCTTCGTGCCATATGTTAATTAATGACATATGGTGAACTGCCGAAGGTTTATACGGTATACAAACTTATTTTGGGACAGATTTTGCAAACAGGTAAAAAATTTTTTATATAAGAATATATATAAATATATATAATTACAAAATATATCCATATATGTTCATACATGTGTTTTTTATAAAATTTTTGTTTGGTGTTAAAACAATAAGTCATACTAAAAGTACAAAAATTTAATTAAAAGAATCATTTGCATTGCTTTTTTTAAACAACAATGTTAATTTATATCGGCATTTCTCTTGTTTTTAACTATCATTCTTTAAATTAAAATATATGATCGGGTTTTTCCTTTGCACTTACAAAATCATCCTCGATGAATTCATTAGCGCAGAAGATACGCTAATTAAAAGTCCACCGACATTTCGATATTGACATTTTACAATGTCTGTTGCCGCTTTCTGTGCGTATTCGTACATTATGCACATGATACTCTCAAACGCTTATACATACGATAAGAATTAATCGAGCTGGTTCCACGTTTCTTGAAAATTTCTGACGCTGAAAGTATTTATTCGTTAATACACGACTGTCTTAATGAAATTATTTTGAGTGTTTTTTTTTTACTTGAATTAGTGACCTCGTCGTATGCATACGTAGCCCACAGCAACGTACATGTGGGTTCATTTGCATAAAAACCGGAACACGTCGTCGTTCGAATGGGCCTAGATTACAAATGGGTTTCGACTAACTGTCTCGTGTTCACTCTCCCATAAAGATTTCATAAAGATTTGTCAAAAATCACGTAAACGAGAGTCACGTCACTCCATCTAGCATACACGTAGTAAGCGAGAAACATTAAAGTAACATTTAGAAATGTTGATTTCGTGTGCATATTTTAAACATTTTTGAAGTAATATAATAGATATTGTTTAAACATTTTAAAAAGATTATTTCATGCATGCCTTTTCTCGAAGCATTGTTGAAATTCATAGTTGAAACGTTTTAAAAACATTATCTCCAAGTCAAAGTTTGTTCATATTGATGTTATACACAACGTTAAATATGACATATTTGAAAAACGTGACATATTATTGAATATTATTTTAGTATCATGGTAATAATGATTTTATGCCTACCGAGTACACGTATATATTCGACTGCGAAGGGAAATTTTCATCTCCTTCCAAACGTAATTCTCGATCTAATCGCAGCTTGTTCTCCGCAGCTGTATCAACTGCTGGAAGAAAGCCGTTCAAATTAAACTTCCCGCGATGCCACACAGCCTCTAATGCTAATATATAGAAATTTATGCGTCTCCTCGAAAGTTATCTCGTAAATGCGGAAGGGAGGCATTAAATCGATCCAGAAGTATACAGAAACGAGCGTTTAGTTTTATCGGGACTGGACGGGACTGAATTAATGTACCACGGGATTGGTAAACAAAGATATGTAGCGTAAATGAGGAGTCTGATCGGCAATTATGTAAATTCTCTCTTACCTTTTAAGTCTTTGTAGCTCGATGTGATTTTTTTTACTGGTCGATCGTGAATGTGTGATTAAAAAATGTTGTACAGTGTTTCAATATTTTGCTGAATTCCAATATAAAAAATAAAATACTAAAAGTATTGGTTATATAGTTCGATTTTTTAAGATACTTTCTTTGATTTCAGAGAATTTTCTCATAAAAATTTCTCCCGAAAATCACGATAGTAATAGGATTTCATGTGTCTTTTTCTGATTTATTAATATGCCTGCCACAGACATTTGATATCTTCACACGGTAAAATATATTCAATCAAATCTTCTGTCACTGTAAATTTAGCAAGTAATTCATAAGTAAAACCAACGTTATTCAGAATTACCGTATCACGCATGTATCGTCATTTCGAAGCTGTGCGTCCGAGGACTCCGATAATACGGCGGAGTCATTCCGCCAGTGTCAGCCTGGACAGTCTTCTCTTCACCTGCGCAGCATATGGCGGCAGGATACGCAAGCCAAGGGATGTTCAGGGATGCCTATCAGAGGGGTAGATAGGTTTTTGGCCGCTGGTAGGGTGGTCGAGCGGGCCGCGCGATGCTCCGACGCTGGTTAATTTGTTGTTCATCCACGTGACCCACTGCTTTCGGGGGGCAATGCGTTCGGTGCCTACTTCCGGTACTTGACCCTTCTAGAGGGGGTCACGCACCGTTGGTCCTCCACCTCTGGGCTACCTGTCCCTCTTTCGCTTTCGCGTGTTGCCGTTCGGACCTCTCGTTCGAACCACGACGACGCTTCAATTCGCTGGAGCGTGCTAAACACCACCCAAATCCCTGGGGTGATTCACCCTCTGCTAACACGAACACGGGTGAATCTTCGGGCGATCTGGACGGCTGTTATTGTGGCAATGCTGTCGATGATTGCTTCGGTTCCCAGACGTATGCGTCGCTTAATGCGTACCTGCACTGACGCAATAATAATATCCCCGGTATCCCCGACCTTTGATGTAAAAAGAAAAATTGATTATTCCTAGCATTGATATTATATGTATTTTTATCAAAAAAAAGGTCACTGCAATCGCTGAACAAAATCGCAAATGACTGTTTAAAAAGATATTAAAATAATAAAACTTTAAAATATAATAAATTGCTAATTAATTAATAGTATTTTAGATATAATTTTCATGGCAGATCTTTAGTAACTTTTAAAGATTTTATTAAAATATTATTTTTTACTTGAAAATATAATTATATTAGGTTATTTTTATTTGTTTAGTAACTCGTGCGGTGATACTATTGCCATTTAATCACTTATTTTATTTAGAGAAAAATTCCACTAATACTGGAATACTACTTTTTATTAATATTATATAGTGCGATATTTAGTCTCTGAGAAATGAAGGAATGTCGCTCTAGAATTGGCGATCTTCTATATATTTTGATTATTTATTTGCTCAAATATTTATTTGAATATCAAAAATGTCAAGTAAATAAGTTATTAAAAATACGCCAAAAACTACAGATAAGAGATAAGAGACAAGATAAAGCTTTTGTAATAATATGATATACTTCTCGTTACGTATGCATCACATTTATTATAATGTTGTAAAATTGCCATCAAATGAGAACAAAAAATCGTCTTTACTCGTGCTCACGCGTTGAGATCTCGTATTTAAAAACCTACCAACGTACAAGATAAACGAGTCGGCATCACCTGCTTCCATTTTAATTTGTCACCACGTTGCCATCGTCAGAGAAGGTGAAGGGGTACCAGACTTTCTCTGTCTCTTTTTCCTCGATACATTACATCTCTCCATTAACATCTTTTCAAGGTTTCTTATTAATCGTTCGGTATACTGTACCGTTGAAGACTTAATGATAACGATTTGACAAAAGAAATTTCTGTTTAGAATTGATTACACAAATAATTTTGTGTAATCTTAATACGCATACGATGTTTTCCAGCGTTTGTTAATAAGAAATAGTTATCTTTAACATTAAATTTAATTCAAAACCAAAAACATGTAGATCCCTATTTTATATTAGAATAAAAAAATTAAAATAATTAAAAACTAAAGTTCAAAAATGTAAGAAGGTATAAAAAAATTTACATTTTTCTGAAATATTTGTAAAATACATTATTTAATACCTAGGTTTACACAGTTGGAGATAGTATCAAAACGGTAGCGTATAATTTTATTGCATCTGCTGACGAACGTTTTGATGATTATTCATTGAGAGAAAGTAGATTCGATGGAGTTGATAATATTATCGAAGTGAATGATTTATATTGTATAATTTTATAGTAATTATTGTATCATTCTTACATAAAAATGTTCTGTAAATCAATTTATATTGGTTTATTATCCAATATACAAACATCTATACATATTTTTGTATTTTAATTACAGAAGATAAGTTAAAATACAAATATATGTACTCAATTTGACTTTTGAAATACCTTTTATCGACGTCAATCACTGTCATGTTGCCATTATTTATATGTCAATGGAGAACGGTTCGTTTCTAAGTTTGCTATGTAGGAGCCTCCTTTTATTCTACACGGATCCAATTAATGTGCCACATGACGTTTCCGACGAACGGAAATCGGCGGCCGGTGAGCCGAGGGTAGAAAAATGGTCGAAAAGAAGAGGCACTCGCTCGGACATCAGCGGCCAGCAGGAGGGTCAAAGTTAATTGCTAATCACTAAATCCACCCTTACGGGAACGGTGTCGATCGCTAGCGTCTGTTGTTCCCTGCGATTTTTTTGAATCCGTGATGATCCCGTCGAGAGTGACTCATGTTTAAACAACGAAAAAAGTGTTCAATATAACGTGTAAAGTATAATTTTATTAAAAAATTATATCCTGGACATATTTATATGATTATTAATTTGTAGCCACTAGAATCTTTCTAAACATTTTTTTTGCGGGGGGCAGGGGGGAAAGGCCGTAAAGATAAATTAGCACGGGATGTTGGTATCTCGAATAGTTTACGTAAAGTACACACGCGTGCCATGTGGCTAACGGAATTTCACACCTCGAGGGGATAGAGTCGATTTTCCGGGGATTAATTGGGGAGAACCGCATAAAGTTAAACGTTTCCGGTACGATGATTCTCAATCTAACGGTCTTTGAACGGTTTTCGAACTGTCTATCCCGTGACGTCAGACTTATCAAAAGTCATTCAACAATGACGCAATTGCAAGGGTACAAAGAAAAAAAAAACGTAATAATAATAATAATAATGAAAAATATCGCCGCTTACCGCGACAAATCGCTATTTATCAATAGCTCTTCTCTAAATAAATAATTAAATAATTACACTTATGTATAAAAGAGCATTTAATTTATTATATTAAAATGTTTTATTTCTGTTCCCAATTTTAAAATATTAAAAAGTTTAAAATTGTTAAAAATTTTAGTTTTAAATGTTTTCTGAAACACTGTTTGGGAAACACTATTTTAATTTTCAAATTAAAATATTTTTAGCTATTTAAGAAACGGAGACAGAAATAAAATTTTAATATCTTGGAATCAAACACTTTCTTTTCTGAGTGTAATTAATATTTAATAATAATGTATTATAGGAGACACGCGGAAGAAAAAGGGGATATGTCTGATATCTAGGAATGATCCGGACACAGATCATATTTCATAATTGACATAAAAAGAATGTGAGTATCTCCGTTGTTATGAGTTCCCATGCACGTGACCCACAGCAAATACCAAATGGTATATAAAACATCGGAGGAAACACGTGACCGGTTATATGGGGTTAGATGTATGATTTTAAAACCGATATATACGGGACAGATGGACTTGGTCGTAGAACATCAATTTTATGTCTTTCTCCGCCGTTTCAGCCGGCTACTTTGAGTTCATTCCGTTTGAAATCACTGCGTTATTCATGACTTTACTTATATCTAAGATACTTTAGAATGTTTTTATAAAAAAATAATTCTCTCAATTGTCTATTTACAGTAGAGATGTGTCAAATCAAGATTTTTTGATATTGAATCAAGTGATTGAGACACAACTTTTAACAATATAATTGTTGTTGGGTAAAATTTTAATATATATTACAGATTTTAATATATATAGATGAAAAGATTTCTATATAAGAAAAATAATATTATACAAAATCATTTTAAACACGATTTTATAACATTCTTGATATATACAATTCATATTCGAATCTCTTAAGTTCAAAATTTTCGAACATTTCAGGTTCGAATCAGAGATTCAAATCAAATCAAACCTCACCTGATTCAATTTGATTCGATTTGATTTTTATTTGAATAATTTGCACATTATTTATTTCCGACAAAGAAGATTCAACAGCGCATTAAGAGACAAATAGCTGGAGGGGAGAGAAAGCCAGAAAGAGAAAGATACAAGAAAAGAAGATTGGCAAGTCCATATGGCTGAATTCTTCGAAGATCCGTGGATCAATGACCACAATCCGAACACCGGCTACGTTCGTCGGGGATAAAGGAGAGCCAAGATCTAGTTCTGTCGAAAACTCGCGGGATCTTCTCGTCGACAAGTAGCCTTTTCTTCTCCCAACGCTGATGTTTCTTGTCCCCCTTTTCCTCCACCTCCTATCCGAAAGGTACCCCTGTATCATACACGATGAGTGAGGTAGTGGCCGATGAGCCCTCGCAACTGTCCCCTGGAGTCAGCACGCGTCGCCACGTGGCTCAGGTAAAAAAAAGGAGAAACAAAAAAGAGAGAGGGAAAGAAATGGACGAAGGGAGGGCTAAAAGCCATTCTCGGACCCGCTCGTGCGTAGACCCGTGCGTGTGGACGTACGTGTTTATCAACGTTCCCGTTCCGTTCCACGGATACGAGCAGCGACACCTTTGATGTCGACGCGCGTCGTTCCATGACGAACAGGAATGCGATTTCACAAACTCATTTCGGGGGATTGCCTACGATGATCCGTTTCCAGCTTAAGTGTTTTTGCGAACGAACAAGCAAAGTTCCATTTGTTGTTATCTTATACAATTGTATTACAGATTTAGATCTACACAGAAAAAAAGTAATATAGCCAATAACATATGTAATTGCAGGTTGCCAACTACATAAAATACTCAATGCAATAATATTTGCTATTAATGCAAGTACAATGTTGATACTACAATAGCATATATTATTGTATTGAGTATATCTGTAGTTGGCAGAGCCCGCAACTACATATCTTATTGAATATATTACTTTTTTTTTCAGTGTAGCTGCTTTGATTACTTTTCGACCAATTCGTCATACAAAAAATATATAATTATCTTTCAGTAGGGGGTTGGGTACTGATAAGTTAAAAAAAAGTAATAACTTTTGATTGAACCTTATATATTTTAATAAGTTGATTTTTTAATTTAAATTTGTTATTTTTAAAATGTAAATTTATTTTAACTTGTTAACTTTTGTCCCCTAAATTAAATTTACCCATTGCTATGTAAAAGCCTGTGTAAAAGAAAAAAAGTACATTTCGATAAAGCAATGTTCTTTGTTATTCCTCCTAAAGTTAATTTATAAATAAAATATACTTATTTGACGATTTATGTAATTGTTTTGTTCTTTACAGTAACCCAATTTTTAAAAAATTAAAAAATTACAACGTTTAAATTGAATTAAAATTTTGTTACAAGTTTTATTAATATTTTGCATAAATTTTTCTACGTATATTTATCCAATTTGTAACTGGCAAGGGAGCTGATAAGAAAGTCAATTGGATTTTATTCTGACAATGAATAACGCGCGCATAATTGGCAGTCGACTTCCCCTTCGAAGAAAACGCGATGGTTTCTCTGTTGAACGATACCGATACCGATCTTGCATCTTTCATTTATAAATATTCATTACGTTCTCGGTTAACGTGCATGATTGCCGCGGTGTCGTGTCCGGCGCGAATAAAAGCTGGACAGTTGGTTTCTCGAAAATGAGGTCACAAGCTTTTTATATTTCTCATAACACGATTTATCGGGCGCTCGTGGTATTCTAAATAGTTTGATCCAAGATCACTTAAGTATAACAGTCTCTCTCAGGACGTACGAAAATTTCTAATAACCGACAATGTTTCGCGATGTAGCCACAATCATAAAACTGCGATTCAACCCAGCAAACCGCGAATGAAACTGCTATGTAACATAGATGAAAAATTATTGCATTTATGTACGTGTGTTACGTAATATCTACATTCGTGCTCGCTGGGAATGTAACAAGTATGTTCTATCTGTTGCAGACACGTCCTTGGATCTTTCACGGTTGACGCAGATGAGAATTACCGTCTACGTTTCGGAGGTCGCTGCGGACCTTAATCACCACGCGCGACAGGTACGATATTTAAAACAATAAAAGCGCCGTAAGTCTCCTGTAATATCGGCGCGGTATACAGCAAGCATATGGTGTCCCTGCGAAGCCCGGGCGCAACGTCTTCGATGCAACGGTGCAACAGATGGTGCAGGGGGGCGAATGGCTCGTGCTGCATCCCACCACTTCCCTCCATCGTCGCTCTTTCCTTCATTCTCTCTCTTTCTCTCTCTCTCTCTCTCTCTCTTTCGTTCGCTCTCCTTCGCCCTTCCCTCGTTTTTACCTGCTTTATTTGCACCGTCTCTCTAAAACGGTCGAGTCCACGCGGCTGCGTAAGTAGCAGAGGGAGGAGGAAGAGGGGGAGGAAGGGTGGTAAGGCGAAGAAATAAAAATGCGGGCAACCGTCGCGGTACCTCGTGCCGCGCGCATCACTTTACCGCGTGTGCCGGTTTGCGGTCGTGCGTGCAGCAAGATTTTGCAAGAATATCATTTTTTTTCTCTACCTTCACTGCCTATTCCTTCCCCGTTTCCTCCTCGCTTCCTCCCGTCGTCCTCTGTATATTCGTCGCGTACTTCTTTATCCGATGTCCTTTCATCGTTTCGGAATGATTAGCTTTCATACGCCTTTTCGGGGAAACCAAGACCATCTGTCAGCGAGCTTGCGGCTCATGTATCGATGATACTTGTGTCATCCTACAATGTTGCAAGCGTAATTAACGTCCCTAGTGCTTTTCACACTTTAATGCTCTTTAACGTTCGAACTCTTTCTATTTTTATTAATTTACAATAATAGAAGGAACATTTCAACATTGACCGATATGTGAGAACACAATTAATTGGAGATGATTATATTCGACCATAATTGGATCTTAGTGCTGGTATTTCTTGCGTGATTTTATATACATTTTTAAGTTGATCAAATTGCGGGTTAAATAAATTTCTCGGTCAATAAAAACTCCCTCCTCAAATACTGTGGAAAATGTTTATAATTATTAATTTACATTTATTTTAATTTGTTATGTTTATTAATTCAATTTATTTGCACGAATAATTTCTAAGACAAATTATTAGAAATTAATAGAAATGAAGAAAAAATTACAACGAATGAAATAAAATGGAGACTCTGCCAATTAAACTTGTCTCTCATCTCGTGCTCTAAGAGCAGTTGACACAAAACATCGTACGGTTGAAGTAAATTGTCAAGCCCACCCTATATCGGTCTTACGCTCATTTTTCAATCGAACTTTCTGCGCGCAATTCGCCGGTAAAAATGTTCGAAGAGAAAAAAAAAATCGAACTTCCTTTCGGACAGGCAGGCATGTGTGATTGAGCAACAAGCAACCCTCTTCCGTGACGAGAGGACTCTTTTACCCCACCTTCCAACTTCGCGGACAATATTGGCAGATAATAACCCTTCCTGTTCGTTACCTTTCTACGCCTTCCTATTGCATGCAAGGCAATAATTATCATACATTGTTGCAATTCGACGCAATGTGAGACCACCTGTCGCGCCCGATGCGGTTTCTCGTCGATCGGTCGGTTCCTTTCACGCGGTATTGTATCAGTTCTCCTTCCTGCCTCCGCGTCCGTAGTTCGGATAACTGGGTTCCTCTAATATCTTTTTCCATATCAACGCCTGTGTCCGAGTCGCCGCCGGTTGTTGCCCAAGCACGCGCGACATATGCTCCGTACGAAAATTCGCTCGACCATATTCAATGGATTAATTGGGTTAATCATGTCTCAAGTGATCGTGATGACAATGTTTAGGGACAATTTCTTATAGAATTGCGAAAACGCAACCCGTCACGCGAAGAGGAACTCGCCCAGGAGTTCCATCGCCCTTTTCGTTCTTTTTTCAAACCCTAGGATGTTACCGTTCCAATTACTGCCGCTTTAATCCTAAGAATAGTAACGCTATGGAACAACATCTATTGGTACGTGAATTTTACATCTGAGGAAATAGATCATTCCTGAACGTAATGAAAGAAATAAGAATGCAAGATATGAGCCCATTATACAGCCAGTTTTACTCGCCAGTCAATATTCTGAATAACTATCCCCTGATTACCGCTGCACTTATCTATATAATATTGCCTCCCTGGTTATTGCCACGCATTTACTCTCATGTTTATATAGGTTTAGCTTAAAAATCAATAAATTTTTAATACACAATACTCTCGTACTTTTTAATGATACTGTTCTCCGATTACTCCCACGCATATCTAATATTGCCTTCTTATTTGTCGAGATTGTGTTGCAAATTTTAAAATTATGTTTATATGGATTATTTACATATTGTTCATGTTATATTTATATGAACCTTTTCATGTAGAATAGAAAGGCAATAGAAGCAATGTAAATTGTTTTAAATTGGATGATTTAATAGGAAAAGTAAGTTAAAAGATTGTTAATATAAATTTTTTTAGTATCGATAAAATAAATATACATAATATTAAAAATTGAAAAGTAGAATATATAATTTTCACTGCAACTAAAAAAAGCGGCAATAATTGGGACAATTATTCTAATAGGCGTTTAGTGCCGTATTATTTTACAAGTATGTAAATAATATTTGTTATTAATATAAAAAATATTTATATTAATATAAAAAATATTTGCTAGATATTTTTGAAACACATTTAATTTTTTAACAGCTGTTTATTATAAGTTTTTAATAAGTAAGCTAGTGTAATATATTAATATTATTAATTCGATTTTGGGGGAAAGGTTTACCGATAGCATCGCAAAGAGGCGCGAGAAGATCAAACTTTCACACGGTCGAACGTGTGCCTTCTTCCTCGGGAACATCGAGCCGTGTGATGCTCGATTATTGTTTCCCGTGGTGAATTAGCGGCAAGTCCTTAATGCGGGCAGCCCGGCGACATTTCTTTTCCGTCTCGATATCGTTTCCAGGAACATTTCTCACGCACGATCGACCGTACGAATGTGATACGCAAGGCGGCGAATTAAAACGAGGAAAAAAAAAAGCAAGGAGGCAGCGCGAGAGCCGAGAAAGGGGGAGTAGCCCCACGAAGGGTACACCTGCGGAGCCTCACATGTAATTAAATAGATCGTTGTCGTTGAATACTCTTCGATACTCGCCGCTTTGTACTGCGTCACTTGTGCGGAGTACCAGCGTATTCCGGTACGTATGCAGGCTGTCCAATGGGGCGGACGATGGCGCCGATAGTAGTCGGCGTCGTTTCCTGTTCTCAACCGTCGCCGTTTTCCTTCCTTCCTCCGGCTTCAATAATTTATTCTCTCTCGACGATCGTGGCGTTGGTCGAAATGGCCACGGAATTAAGCCAACTACTTATTTTGCTTGATATGGCGCATGACAAATAAAAGCTCGGACATAGTCGTAATTTAAAAAAAAAAAATTAACTTCTCTACTAAGATTGCAAATATGACACAAATTGTCTTGCCCTTTTAATCGAAAAGTACAAAATTGTGAATTATTACCCGGAAAAAGAAGATTTGTTAAAACAATTAAGAACTTCACTAATTTAGCGGATCTATAGCCGTAACATACGAGCAGCCAGTTTTCTATGTTAAAGTAGTTAAAGTATGTTAAAGTAGTTAGGTTTTACGATTAAATTACGATTAACAGTAATAGTTAATAATATTTGTTAGAGGATAGCACAATAAATTTAATTAATACAGCAGGACAATTTTTTGAAAATCAGTCCAATATACGGATTAAAATTTTAGCAAAACGTAGCAGCGAAAATGACGTATACTTTAGTTTCTGCTATTGTGAAAAAGACTCGTTACGTTAGCAATCTTCAGTGTAGAGAATTTGTTCAACGAGCACGCAGATAATCGCTTTCAGATATATTTCGAGGCATAATTTCTTTGTTGAGCTATCAGCTTTTTTTAGTTATAGATATTGAACTCGTGCGGCAAGTTGTTTTTTTTTTTGCCGAATCACTTAATTTCCAACATCTCTTTCCGTGCGGTATACTTTTCATCGGACGCGATCTGCATCGAGCACGTTATTACGCTGTTACGTCACCGTTTCAAGCACGTGCTGTTTTTCCTCCGTGCATGCAATGAGGAGTAACCGAGTATTAATCATCAGGATACACCGAACTGTCCATGCGTAACGTGTGTCACCTGAGGCTTAATGTTGCACGTGAAATACGTTACGATTCTTCCTCCCGCATCCGTTCGTCTTACAGGTGGTTCAGCCCCCTTTTTACTCCTTCGCGAGTTTAGTAACGTCTTATAAGAGCGTCATGGAAATGAGATAAGACTCCCGGTATAGAGGAAACTTTCTCATCGCGCACGTGCTTTGGAAAGCCCTTTGGGCCGCTTAGGAACAAGCACCTGCGACTTAGTCTCGACGAGTGCACGTGAGAGTGCCTCGGAGTTTCCGGTTTCAAGGATCATCGGCCCGCACAAAAATTCTAATGAGCTTTTAACGACGTATCAATCGTTTTCATCGATTCCCAGGGCGTATCTAAGCCACGATCGTACAACTTTGAAATTACGTATTACGTATTCTCTCTCTCTCTCTCTCTCTCCCTCTCTCTCTCTCTTTCTTTCTATTTTTTTCTATTTCTGTGGACAGTTGACTCAAAGCGTTACATGGAGCAAACAATCCTACTTTAAATTACGTTTCATGCAATTTATATATTATACCTACGTGCCATCACAAATTTCCCTGCCACAATCAATTATAAATGTGCACCGAGTTACGTTCAGAATTGCGCACATTTTCGACACTTTTTTGGAATAAGATAAATTATCGACTTTGATCACATTAACCGGATCACTTTTAAAAAAAATCATTATAATAACTAATTTTAGATTGCAAACTTTCTAATTATATTAGAGTTTAAATGTTTGGTTAGGGATTCGAAATTGTATTACCTTACCCTAGTTGCTGAAGCGGGGAATGAAAGATCGGCACCGGACCTCCTTGCGACAACCACGCGTTCTCCTCGCGCGCGAGGCTCACTGTAAAAAACTTACAAGTTGGAAATCCAACTGTCAACTTCATAGTGGGCTACCTTTTGATTGGAATTGATGAGTCGCAGCTGGCTACCCTCTCGGCTGTTGCCAGCCTATTTCTCGACATGGCGGCGCGCAGTAGGAATCATTTATTATTCGGCGATTCACCGTTGCCCTTACCCGTATCATTCGCGAGCGAAATGAACATGTGCGAGCAATGAGGAGGCGTCATTATCCTTCCGTTTGCCGTATCGCTACGGGATAAAATTAAAGCGAAATTAAAGGGAGACAAATTAAAATTTCGAGCATCCGAAAACTGTGCCCGAAAGGAAATAAAAAGAGGAGGCACGCGCGGCGGGATACCCGTGGCGCGCACGCTGAGAGAGACGGGCAAGTTATAATCTTCCAGGTATTTATATCTGTACCTAATTATACGCGGTAGACACGAAAGGAGCAAGCGAGTTGAATCTTTAATACATTGTAAATGTAAATTATTCTCGTGAACATTCGTTAGAGCTAACTGATTCTCCGTTTGCCAACTCATTATCCTTTTTTTTTTTTAAATTTTGTCTTGATAAAGAACTAGCAGATCCTGTTCTACAGCATCATCACTTAAAACTACACACTGAGAAAAAGTATCGTTGATTTGACAAAGTTTTCCAACTAAATTAAAATTTTGTCAGTTCAAGAATTTATGCATTTAACTTAAATATATACGCAAATTTCAATTCAAGCATTTATATAGTTAATTGAAATATATAAATACTTGTAATAGACAAAATTTAATTTAGTTGGAAAATTTAGTCAAATTAACAACATTTTTTTCTCAGTGCAGCAATGACGACAGTAATAATAATAATTACTATGATTATTAACGTTATTAGCTAATTTACGTATCTTTGTTTAGGTTCAATTATGATTACGTGATTAACAATCAATCAGCTCCTCACATTCACGTGCACATTCGTTTTCGAGCAGGCTGAAAGGATCAATATAATAAATGAAATAATACGAATGTCTTCTAGCGTTGCGCTACATTGCAAGAGCAAACGTCGGTAAATCGACGAGGACGTTGGGAGGTGTCTCGTGTATCATGTTCCTCTAACTGGGACGGCAAGGCATCAACAGGTGCCTCCGAAATCGCTCTCTTGCCGGAGCAATATCGAGCACGGTCAGTTTACAATTACTCACTCTCTTGCTCCATTTTGCCCGGAGGCATGGGCCGCGCGAGCCGATATAAAACTTACGGCTACTCCGACTCTCCTGATGATCGGCGATATAACGTTTCCGGGTCAATGAAGACGCGCCGATAACATCGCCGGCGATGTTCCCTTAATTCGAAACTGTCATTTCTTGTGATATAGCACATACAACGCGACCGATCGATGAGGAAACAAATTCGAAAAGGCTCTCCGAAGTGCCGAGGTGAGAACTTTACAATCGCGCGATGAATATCATTCAGTTGGAAATGTGTTTGCGCCTTTTTTTTTTGTATTTCTTGTGTTGGCTTTTATACTAAAGAATTCTGGTCACCAGAAGCGACTATACCACTTAGAATTGTATTTCTTAAACTGAAAATAAAACATGAATGCAAACTAGAAAGTATCTTCTATTTTGTACATTATGGTATAACTTTAACGACATTAGTATTGACTAATTGATTGATTTATTTGTTAACTATTAAAAATATAAAAAAAAATATATATATATAATCATAATTACTGTAATCAATTAATGAAATTAGTTGTTAAACTTGATTCAATCGATTATTGAAATAAATCAAATGTCGTTAATTAAAAAAATAATTATTGATCATTAATTTATAATCCTATTTTGAAGATTACATTAATAATTTTTACGAACAATTATAAATGCAAGAAATGTTTTTGTTATCGACAAGATATTTAAATCGATGTTATAAATTAACAAAGTATATAACTAAAACTAACGCTCAATTTTTAAATAAAAAACAACTAATTATTTTGAATCGATGGATTAAATTAATCACAATTACATACAATAATTTATTTTAACCTATTTATTTCTGATTAAAAAATCAAATGTTCAATATCTTAATTTTAATCGCTTATTGTAATCGAGAACTCAATTTTCAGTCGTAATTATCGAGCGACGAATTGATTAAGTTTTACCCAACTGAATGATACTTTCTCATAATGATCAAATTGATCAGAATCAATATTTGTTCTCGTCTCGGGAACGTGCTAAAAAATTATCCGCCGTCGCTGCGGCGTAATCGAAACCGTAGAAATCAACCGCGCGGTAATTTCTACCGTCTCCCCATCGGGCGCTGATGCGGTTTTCAACCTCGACGATAATTAACCGGAGCGAAATCAGCGACATCCGTTATCGAGCGAGTTTCGCGGCCGATTCGTAACGGTAATCGCGATCGGTATGTGTTCTGCGTGTATACGTCGCGTCGTGGCCGCGCCGCGTGTCACGAAGGGGGTGGGGAGGGCAGCGGAGATTATTATTAACCGTCATCTCTTGGGTGGACACTTTCTCACCCGAAAAAAATCGAAGGCACCGAGAATCGCGCGCGCGCGGTTACAGCTTGCGCGTAATAACAGCTTTATGCCGCCCGGACCCGTTGCTAAATAATAATGCCTCCGCATTCGCCGATTCTCTGATTCCGGCCCGCTCGAGGCAATCTTTTCTTGGCGGTCTCCTCTCCCGCGCCCTCCCCCTCTCCCGACCCCCTTTCGACTCAGGTATTCCCGTATGCCCGATATCCCCCCGTGTACGGAGAGGAGAGCGAGGGCCCGGCCACCACCGACGGCACATTCCCGGTAATAATCGGCGGAGGGTAGTTACGCGCGCTGTCGCGTGCAATTCCCGCACGCTCAAGGACGAGAGAAATTTTAAGGAAATCCTAATTGCGCTAATACCCCCGAATTACAATTTGCGCAAGGTGTTGATCGCAGAGATAACCGCGGACAATTTCGCATGTGTAACGAGCGTGTTTTTGCGCACACATTGTCAGAATCGTGTTGCTCCTCGCTTACTCCGCGCGTTTTTCGAGGCTAATAAAGTAAAACGTTTCTGTACTTTCTGCAGACAATCATTTTAGAGGAGAGAGAGAAAGAAGGGCGCGCGATTCTCGTAGAAACGGCTGCATTTAGCGCCGAACGACACGTTACATAAAATAATTGTTTCGATAAATTATTAGGGAAAAAGAAGATAAATATCGGATTTTAGAGCTAGGAATCAGACAAAAGAGACGAACGTATTGTATGTTCGATCTGTTCAAATAGTTTAAAGTAAAAAAAAGTTCGAATAATCCGAATAGTTTGGACAGCAGTGATCAATCTATAATATGTTAATTCGTAATTTTTAAAGTTTGAAAAATCAGTTATTTAACGAATCTTTTATCATCTATACTAATATTTCGTAAAACTTCGATTCGACTGTAATAATTTCGAACTGTCAGATCAGAAATGAATTCAAATATTGGAGATATTCGATTTTGAGAGTCAAACTGTTCGAACTATTCAATCACTTGACGTTTCCGAGTGACTGTTTCAAACTGTTGCAATTAATATTCGCTTGACGGACATTGACGAAACATTTAATTGCAGGTATTCCGGGTGTTCCGGGAACCGGCGAGGTAAAGGACTCGCGATCCCGATCAGGTTGGCGTTAAAGTATGTCCAAATGCGACGAGAGAGAGAGAGAAAGAGAGAGAGAGAGAGAGACGGGCCAATCGAGCAAACGAAATATCTGATTTGCGGCTTGAACCTTCACGGCTCGTTCTTCTTCTTTTTCTTCCCTTTCCTCTCGTGCATTCGGCGAGACATGCACTTGCAGCTGTAACGCCATTTACGGCTCCTCCGCTGCAGCACGTGGTACGTTTTTTTTACAAAGCACGACAACATCGTGTCCACTTTTGACGAACAACGCCGATTATTTGGCCGGTTTATACCTCCCTCTTCCTCCTTCTCCTTCCTCGCGTTTCTCGCTCTCTATCTCTGCTTCTTTATGTTAACGACGTATAAACAAGCTGGTCTTTCTGCATTGTATCCGACCCTATATGTGCCGCGAAGATTATACTTGTTCGCGTAATGCCCGTTAAAAAAGAGCATTAGCCGTCGAAAATTATGGCTGTTGATTCTTTGCGAAATCTTTGACTTCTTGCATCGGTGACTGTGAAGTTTGGTACCGAGAGGCAGAGATATCTTTATGTCTATATGATTCTCTTTAGAACTTGATGTGTTTACTCAGTAAAGTGTTATAGCCCTAGAACGCATAATTTTTCGGCAAAATGTAGGGGAAGTGCCATACCATTTCATTTTCGGATAATGCTTCTTAAGCAAGAGTTAAAAATAAAACTTTAAAAACGTAAATGTAAACCAGGAAACGTCTTCTGTCAAAAAGGACAGCAGTTTTCACAATACTGTTTCATTTTGTAATAATTAATGTTCTCGTAACATAATAAGAAATAAATGTCTAAGAAATTAAACTCGAAATCTAA
>NW_023415731.1:7500-22308 GCF_013373865.1 Monomorium pharaonis | reverse complement strand
TGTGTATGTGTGTGATATGTTTTTATATTTACAACAGTTCTGAGACATTTTTGTATAATGCAATTTGATAGCGTATGATGCGCATGCTAACACATAAAGTTTTCTGCATATAAATTATTGATTTATGTTTATTTCGAAATTTTAAATATATTATTTATTATATAGTTAGCCGATTATATAACATTTTGCACATGTGTGATTATTTTTTCATTTTTTAACTAATTGTTATAATTGTTATTATTATTAATGATACCAATTAATTCAAATTTTATATCTGTTTACTAACAATGATTTTTAGATTTTTGGTTTTTAATGCAATTTACAAAATCAATATATTGGTCGGAAATATACTTTCGAAACAAAATTGCAATATTTCACGTATTGTAGTATTACATTTATATCATTATTAGAGTTGCATTAATATCGACATTGAGGAATACTTCGAAGTCATTTAGCAAAATAAAAGACTTAATTGCTGTAGTACTTTGATCAAGTCTATTAAATCACTGCTGCAATCTATGTTGCGATCAGGGTTTGAGATTAAGGAGACACGAAATATGCTCGAATTATCATAACGGTTTATTTGAACTTGAGTTTTTATAAATCTTTATTCCCATCCCACTCACTTTTTTGATACAATATTTTTTTCTAATTGGCATACTTAAAATTTGTACACTTGACTCACACACTAAAATGTTATTAGTGTGACCGTTAAATTATTCGCCGATACTTTAATATCTAATTTAATTAGAGAGTGAGTTTTAGCGAATAAGTTGGGACTATATAGAATAGAATAGAATAGAATAGAATAAAATCTTGATACGTTTAAAAAATTATGATTAATTTAGACTTATATCACATAGTTAAAGAATACTTAATTATATGCTAAATAATTACACTTAAAATATCTTTTTTATATTTTTGTATCTCTCATATACTCTTAATACAATATCGTAAAATATATCAGGAATTTCGATTTTAAAAGTAATTGCAATTTATTATAATCTATTTTTATTATTACAATTTATATTTATAAACAAAGTGGAAGATATTTTATCGCACATGATATGATTTACGAGCTGTTACACATTTTTTGATTTTTTAAAGAAATAACGTTTTTGGTAATTTATTATAAGTCGACAATTTTCATGACGTGCTTGATATAAGAGGAACATAAATTACATTAAGTTGACATGAGCCAGTATCAAATACTATACATTACTTCTTCCTGCTCGTTTCATGATAATATGAGACGAGTCTAAATATGGATTTTAAACGAGTTAGTACACGCAGTGATAAATTTTATTATTTTCGAGGATCTTGAGTGCCTCGACTCGAATATGCGTAGCGAAGGTAGGCATTTTTGTGTCAAATGTAACAGCGCGTTAGTCAGTTGCTGTACTATAACGTTACCTTCCATGATTTTCTCCTGTAGACGACTGGCAGATGAAGATGACGAGCTGTCGGAGGTGCAGCCTGATGCGGTACCACCGGAAGTGCGCGAGTGGCTGGCATCGACTTTTACTAGGCAACTCGCCACTACTAGACGGAAAGCTGATGAGAAACCGAAATTCCGATCGGTCGCCCACGCTATTAGGGCGGGTATATTCGTCGATCGAATCTATAGAAGGGTCACGAATACCGCTCTCATGCAATTTCCGCCGGAAGTAGTGAAAGTACTTAAGGTAATCTGCCGGCAAGCTGCGTTTGCGAATATTCGTATTTTTATATGGCAAAATTTTATTTTTAACGACAAATGTATCACGGCGTAAAATATGAATATTTGACAAAGATTTCTCTGTAAATTAGAGAAATGTTTAAAATAATACAACACATCTTTATTTACGCTAACGCACATCTATTCTTTATTCTCATCTCGGAAATTTTTATTTAAATACTTTTATTTTTAATCGGAAATTGTTATCTCTTGGATTAATAAAAAAAGAAATTTTTAATTTTTTCCATCACAGATTAGTCAGATTTTATTAATAAAATTAAGATCCAAAATTTCGAGAAATTTCAAGTAATCGAATTGCTTTCTCTATCATTCAAGACTTTAGACGATTGGTCGTTCGATGTATTTCCTTGAATGAGGCCGCTCTAGGCACACCAGTAAAATACTTGGGCTATGACCTCCTCAATCGATATGGTATGATTCACAAGTTTTAAAGTACCTCCCCGCCAGTTTTGGAATGCTTCCTCGGAAGAGTCGAAGAGGTTATTGCAGGCATCGAAATCCATACACAACAACCTACATGATGCTGATGTTGCGCAAACGATGCATTACATCTATGTTCAAACAGGTTTGATGGTGAGTTCTCGCTCTCTCTCTCTCTCTCTCTCTCTCTCTCTCTCTCTCTCTCTCTCTCTACTCTCTCTCTCCGTCTCTCTCTCTCTCTCTCTCTCTCTCTCTCTCTCTCTCTCTCTCTCTCTCTCCCCCTTTCCTCTTTTGCCCCCCCCACCCCCTCTCTCTGAAAAAAAAGGGGGGGGAAGAAAGATATACACGTATCTTTATTGCATATTATGAATTTTGTCGTTTATGACATATAAAACAACAATAAAGATGTTTCTTCATCTTCGAATTGTTTGCAGCTAATAGTTAATTAACTAATTAATTTTTTATTTTCGAGAAAATTTTGTCACATCTTTTATTATTAATACATATTCAATATATGTGATGTTATTAGAATATGTAAATTTGTAATTATCGAATAAATATAGAGGAATTTTCTATATTTGTAAGGGGTCCTTTTTACTCATTGTCAATTTAAAATTTATTTACTGCTCCTTTATCCAATGCACATTGTATGCGAGGTAGTTGCAGACTGAATATTTGTTTGCAGAATTGGCTGACCGATCTTGAGATTTTCGCCACTCTCGTGGCAGCGATTATTCATGATTATGAGCATACTGGGACCACAAACAATTTCCACGTAATGTCTGGTAGTGATACAGCGCTTCTATATAACGACCGAGCTGTGCTAGAAAATCATCACATCTCGGCCAGCTTTCGGTACGTGGCAAATTCCATTTTGCGATTGCTATTGCTAAACAATTTTCTATATAAATGGCTTCTAATTAAATGTTTTTTTTATACAACATGTTACAATGGATTCTTTATACAAGAAATGTTACAGTCAAGATTTGTGGCTATATGAATTGTAAATGGTTATGAAATATTATAAAAGTAGAAGTTTAATATATGTTATGTATATGTATTTTTATGATTTAGGATACTCAGAGAAGATGATTGTAATATACTACAGAATTTGTCGAGAGAGGAATTTCGAGAATTTCGATCGCTCGTGATTGATATGGTTCTTGCCACCGACATGAGCTTTCACTTTCAACAGTTTAAAAAATATGAAAAATTTACTAAGTTTGGCAGAACCAAGTGTGGATAAAAACAAAGCCGTTAGTTTAGTCCTCCATTGTTGCGATATTTCGCATCCTGCCAAAAGGTGGAATCTTCATCATAGGTGAGTCTTTTTACTTAGAGAAATGTTAAGGAATGTTTGTGCGCTCTTTAATTTTAAATGACACATAATTTATTGTTATTACAAAAACAAAAAAAATACTTTATAAAATTTTTATGTGTTTTTTAATATACTAGAACATTAGTTCTAGCCACTCACAACGCTGCGCGCGCGCTATTTGACTTTTCACTTTAAAAATAATAATAATTGCAATTTGATTTTCTCTATCTTTCATTTACATTAATCAAACGTCTTCTTCAATTTTAAATAAAAAAATTTAAAGTTTAATTATACATACATACATACCTACATACCTACCTACATACATACATACCAACATACATAACTACTTGCATACTTACTGCTATCTAGCTACCTAGCTACCTAGCTACCTAGCTACATATTTATCTAGTTACGTTCGCTCGTTTGCTCCCTTCCTTGCACCCTTTTTCACTCACTCACTCATACACTCAGTCACTCACTGGCTCACTTCTCGCTCACTCCTCGCTCACTCGCTCACTCCTCGCTCACTCTTCGCTCACTCGCCAGCTCGCTCACGCGCTCACTCCTCGCTCACTCCTCGCTCACTCCTCGCTCACATGCCAGCTCGCTCACTCGCTCACTCCTCGCTCACTCCTCGCTCACTCCTCGCTCACTCCCGGCTTACTCCCGGCTCACTCCCGGCTCACTCCCGGCTTACTCCCGGTTCACTCCCGACTCACTCCCGGCTCACTCCCGGCTCACTCCCGGCTCACTCCCGGCTCACTCTTCGCTCACTCACTCGCTCACTCCTGGTTCACTCCTGGCTCACTCCTGGCTCACTCCCGACTCACTCCCGACTCACTCCCGGCTTACTCCCGGTTCACTCCCGGCTCACTCCCGGCTCACTCCTCGCTCACTCCCGGCTCACTCTTCGCTCACTCCTGGTTCACTCCTCGCTCACTCCTCGCTCACTCTTCGCTCACTCACTCACTCACTCCTGGCTCACTCCTGGCTCACTCCTGGCTCACTCCTGGCTCACTCCTGGCTCACTCCCTGCTCACTCCCGGCTCACTTCTCGCTCACTCCCGGCTTACTCCCGGCTCACTCCTGGCTCACTCCCGGCTTACTCCCGGCTCACTCCTGGCTCACTCCCGACTCACTCCCGGCTCACTCCCGACTCACTCCCGGCTTACTCCCGGCTCACTCCCGGCTCACTCCCGGCTCACTCCTCGCTCACTCCCGGCTCACTCTTCGCTCACTCCTGGTTCACTCCTGGCTCACTCCGGGCTCACTCCCGACTCACTCCCGGCTCAACTCCCGACTCACTCCCGGCTTACTCCCGGCTCACTCCCGGCTCACTCCCGGCTCACTCCTCGCTCACTCCCGGCTCACTCTTCGCTCACTCCTGGTTCACTCCTGGCTCACTCCCGGCTCACTCCCGGCTCACTCCTCGTTCACTCCCGACTCACTCCCGGCTTACTTCCGGTTCACTCTCGGCTCACTCCTCGCTCACTCCTGGTTCACTCCTGGCTCACTCCTGGCTCACTCCTCGCTCACTCCTCGCTCACTCCTCGCTCACTCACTCGCTCACTCCCGGCTCACTCCTCGCTCACTCCTGACTCACTCCCGGCTCACTCCTCGCTCACTCCTCGCTCACTCTTCGCTCACTCACTCACTCACTCCTGGCTCACTCCTGGCTCACTCCTGGCTCACTCCTGGCTCACTCCTGGCTCACTCCTGGCTCACTCCCTGCTCACTCCCGGCTCACTTCTCGCTCACTCCCGGCTTACTCCCGGCTCACTCCTGGCTCACTCCCGGCTTACTCCCGGCTCACTCCTGGCTCACTTCCGGCTTACTCCCGGTTCACTCTCGGCTCACTCCTCGCTCACTCCTGGTTCACTCCTGGCTCACTCCTTGCTCACTCCTCGCTCACTCACTCGCTCACTCCCGGCTCACTCCTCGCTCACTCCCGGCTCACTCCTCGCTCACTCTTCGCTCACTCACTCACTCACTCCTGGCTCACTCCTGGCTCACTCCTGGCTCACTCCTGGCTCACTCCTGGCTCACTCCTGGCTCACTCCCTGCTCACTCCCGGCTTACTCCCGGCTCACTCCCGGCTCACTCCTCGCTCACTCCTCGCTCACTCCCGGCTCACTCCTGGCTCACTCCCGGCTCACTCCTCGCTCACTCCCGGCTCACTCACTTATTTACTCACTCACGCACGCACCCCATCCAAGTCGCTAACCCATGTGCACACTGCAAACGAAGTAAAGTTTACATGTGTTTGCAGGTTTTCAATACAATGTCTGGTAACGGAATTAACACTTACTCATTTTACAAGTACACCCATAAAAAAAGTAAACAAAGACATTGCTTCGCTGTGGTGACACACAAACACACACACACACATTTAAATTTTTGTCTACAAATTATGGATTTTTTTACCGACATTTAAAAAAATTTTTTTTGAGTCGCCAAAAATCCTTGCATATGTTTTTTTTTACTAAATGAAATTTCCAAAATTTGAACTAAATTGGAGATTGGTCCGTTTCGGAAGCTAAATTATTTGTACATATTTTTATGTCTGAGTTTGTCAGGTATTAAAAAAATTATGATAAACATTTATAAAAATATTTAAAATAAATATTTATACCATTATTATCAAAGAATATAAAAAATATTTCAAGTTTATATACCACTAGACACCACAGACGCGTGCTTCGCGCGCGCTACTTAACTTTTTATTTTTTACCTTTTAAAAATAAATTACAACAATAAATGTATAAATAATATTTATACAAATTTGACAGCTGTCAAAATTCAATTGCAATGACAGCTACTCTTGCAACACGAAGTAAGCGCAGCGAGAGAACCAATTTACCTTTTAAAAATAAATTACAACAATAAATGTATAAATAATATTTATACAAATTTGACAGCTGTCAAAATTCAATTGCAATGACAGCTACTCTTGCAACACGAAGTAAGCGCAGCGAGAGAACCAATTGGCATCGCGGAAAAGCGACAACAATGATCTTCGAGAAATGCGAGCAATCGACTTTACATGCCTTTTTTTAGAATACTAGAACATGCACGCGCTTCGCGCGCGCCAACTGTTATTTTTTTATTTGTTATTACACCCTGCATAAAATTACTATTGCATATAACATATATACAACTCGTTTATTTCTTAAACATTTCGGCCTTTGAAAAAAGGTTACATAGCTTAATTACATAATAACATAGGACTCTTAATGACTATTTACGCTTTTCTTTGTCATTTCTCGTCTTTAATACATTTTTCATCCATTTTGTACCTATATCTACCTCTGATAACATTTTCCTAACAGAGAAATTTTGTCTTCGCAATTCTGTAAATTCTTCTAATATTGGTTCTAAAGTCTCTACTTTTAAATTGTATAGCCTACACTTTTTCCTTTTTCCAATATCTATTCCCTAATGCCTCGTTTCCGCACTTAAATCTCGCTATCATAGACTAACTCCCTACTCTTATTTTACCCCACTAAAATATACAAAAGCTTCTCATCTATTTTTATTTCTTTGTACACTCTATTATATTTTGCCCATATTATTTTTTCATATCTTCCTTGTTTTTGTTCGTCTCTGTTTATCTTTCTAACCCTTCCAGTGAGAAATAACCATCAAATCGACATCAATTTGATTTGATCAATGCAATTTATATCAATTCTCCCTTAATTTGATATCAATTTGATGGGTTATTTTTCTAACTAAGTTATGTATATACATAAAGTTTTTTCATAGAATTCCTGATAAGTTTCAGAAATAGTTCCGTTGATTTATTTAAAAAAAATTGATATTTGAAAATATGAGGTGCTATTTTCCCCTGGCACCTCATTAATAAAAATTGAACGTTTTAACAGCAGTTATACTTGCACCCGTAATAGTTCTAGAGTTTTTGATAGATTTTAACAATAGTTCTGTATTCTACATTAAATATATTTAAACAATTTTTTAATTATACGGCTGGCACCGCACTAAAAAAGTAAACTACCATTTTATAGCGAGTTCCAGACGATTACATAGCATTTTTCAATAGTTCAGCAATAGTTCCAAAGCTTTTTGCAGGTTTCGTCGACAATTCCGGTCTTTAAGCATGTTTAAACAATTTTTTTATTAGACGGTTGGCACCGCACTACAAGAGTAAACTACTATTTTATAGCAAATTCCAGACGAGTACATAGCATTTTTCAATAGTTCTGCAATAGTTCTAAAGCTTTTTGTAGATTTTGTCGACAGTTCCGGTCTTTAAACATTTTTAAACAATTTTTTATTTGATCCTGTCTTGCACTATCAGATATGAATACTACGCTATGGTATTTAAACTTCAGCCAATTTTATGGTATCTGATAGGTATGTGTTAGTAATGTAATTGACATTTTTTAAATTTTAGAGTTGGGTTAGTTAATCTAATTTTTAACTAAGTTAATGAAATTTAATTGATTATGAAATGAATTCTATTATGTTAAAAGTTACGTAAATAAATACTAATTCTATTAAATTTACGTTAAGATTAATTTGTTTCTAGTTTAAGTAAAAGTTAATTTTGAGAAACTTTTTTATATTAAATTAAAAAGTCATATGATTTGTTTAAGTTAAATTACCAACATAATTACAATATTATTTGTCAAATATATTTAATTTTAATATAATATTTTATTTGTAAATCAACTTACAATGTCGCTCTATTGTTAACCAGTAATTCATGACATGTATAAATACTTATCCTTAGAGGTTTAGAAAGAGGTTACTTATAAATACCATTGTTTGTCAAACGAACTGTCGATAAAACCTACAAAAAGCTTTGAAACTATTGCAGAAATATATTGGAGAATGCTGTGTGGTTGTCTGGAACTCGCTATAAAATTGTAGTTTACTCTTGTAGTGCGGTGCCAGCCGTCTAATAAACAAATCGCCTAAAAATGCTAAAAACCGGAACTGTCGACAAAACCTGCATAAAGATTTGGAACTATTGCAAAACTATTAAAAAATGCTATGTACTCGTCTGGAACTTGCTATAAAATGGTAGTTTACTCTTGTAGTGGAGTGCCAGCAGTCTAATAAAAAAAATTGTTTAAAAATACTTAAAGATCGAAAATGTCGACGAAACCTACAAAAAGCTTTGTCACTATTGCAGAACTATTGAAAAATGTTATGTACTCGTCTGGAACTCACTATAAAATGGTAGTTTACTCCTGTAGTGCGGTGCCAGCCGTCTAATAAACAAATTACCTAAAAATGCTTAAAGACCGGAACTGTCGACGAAACCTGCAAAAAGCTTTGGAACTATTGCAGAACTATTGAGAAATGCTATGTACTCGTCTGAAACTCGCTATAAAATTGTAGTTTACTTTTGTAGTGCGGTGCCAGCCGTCTAATAAAAAAATTTTTTTTAAATACTTAAAGACCGGAACTGTCGACGAAACCTGCAAAAAGCTTTGGAACTATTGCAGAACTATTGAGAAATGCTAAGTACTCGTCTGAAACTCGCTATAAAATGGTAGGTTACTCTTGTAGTGCGGTGCCAGCCGTCTAATAAAAAAATTTTTTTAAAATGCTTAAAGACTGAAACTGTCGACGAAACCTACAAAAAACTTTAACACTATTGCAGAACTATTAAAATATGCTATGTACTCTTCTGGAATTCGCTATAAAATGGTAGTTTACTCTTGTAGTACGGTGCCAGCCGTCTAATAAAGAAATTGCTTAAAAATGCTTAAAGACCGGAACTGTCGACGAAACCTGCAAAAAGCTTTGGAACTATTGCAGAACTATTAAAATATGCTATGTACTCGTCTGGAACTCGCTATAAAATGGTAGTTTACTCTTGTAGTGCGGTGCCAGCCGTCTAATAAAGAAATTGCTTAAAAATGCTTAAAGACCGGAACTGTCGACGAAACCTGCAAAAAGCTTTGAAACTATTGCAGAACTATTGAAAAATGCTATGTACTCGTCTGGAACTCGCTATAAAATGGTAGTTTACTCTTGTAGTGCGGTGCCAGCCGTCTAATAAAGAAATTGCTTAAAAATGCTTAAAGACCGGAACTGTCGACGAAACCTGCAAAAAGCTTTGAAACTATTGCAGAACTATTGAAAAATGCTATGTACTTGTCTGGAACTCGCTATAAAATTGTAGTTTACTCTTGTAGTGCGGTGCCAGCCGTCTAATAAAAAAATTCTTTAAAAATGCTTAAAGACCGAAACTGTCGACGAAACCTACAAAAAACTTTGTCACTATTGCAGAACTATTAAAATATGTACTTGTCTGGAACTCGCTATAAAATTGTAATTTATTCTTGTAGTGCGGTGCCAGCCGTCTAATTAAAAAATTCTTAAAAATGCTCAAAGACCGGAACTGTCGACGAAACCTACAGAAAGCTTTGTCACTATTGCAGAACTATTAAAATATGTTATGTATTCGTCTGGATCTCGCTATAAAATGGTAATTTACTCTTGTAGTGCGGTGTTAGCCGTCTAATAAAAAAATTGTTTAAAAATGCTTAAAAACCGGAACTGTCGACGAAATCTGCAAAAAGCTTTGGACCTATTGCAGAACTATTAAAACATGCTATGTACTCTTCTGAAATTCGCTATAAAATGGTAGTTTACTCTTGTAGTGCGGTGCCAGCGGTCTACTAAAAAATTGTTTTAAAATACTTAAAGACCGGAAGTGTCGACAAAACCTGCAAAAAGCTTTGAAACTATTGCAGAACTATTAAAATATGTTATGTACTCGTCTGGCACTCGCTATAAAATGGTAGTTTACTCTTGTAGTGCGGTGCCAGCCGTCTAATAAAAAAATTGCTTAAAAATGCTTAAAGACCGGAACTGTCGACGAAATCTACAAAAGCTTTGACATTATTGCAGAACTTTTAGAAAATGTCATAAAGTTGACTGAAACTCGCCAAACAGTGGTACTTTACTCTTGTGGTGCAATGCCAACAGCCAAATTAAAAAACTGTTTAAATATATTTAATGTACAGAACTATTGCTAAAATCTATCAGGAACTTTAGAACTATTACGGGTGCAAGTAGAACTGCTGTTAAAATGTTCAATTTTCATTAATGAGGTGCCACTGAAAGTTAGCACCTCATTTTTTTAAATATTTTATGTATTCGTATGGAACTCGCTATAAAATGGTAATTTACTCTTGTAGTGCGGTGCCAGCCGTCTAATAAAAAAATTGCTTAAAAATGCTTAAAAACCTGATATGTCGACGAAACTTGCAAATAGCTTCGGAATTATTACAGAATTATTGAAAAATGCTATGTACTCGTCTGGAACTCGCTATAAAATGGTAGTTTACTCTTGTAGTGCGGTGCCAGCCGTCTAATAAAAAAATTGTTTAAAAATGCTTAAAGACCGGAACTGTCGACGAAACATATAAAAAGCTTTGAAACTATTGCGGAACTGTTAGAAAATGCCATAAAGTTAGTTGAAACTCGCCAAAAAGTGGTACCTTACTCTTGTAGTGCAATGCCAACAGCCAAATTAAAAAACTGTTTAAATATATTTAATGTACAGAACTATTGCTGAAATCTATCAGGAACTCTAGAACTATTACGGGTGCCAGTACTATATTGTTACTCCATCGCTGTTAGAAGGATAGAGAAGAGACGTTAAACCCCACGACAGTAACACATATTTATCAAGTAATTTTTAATTATCTTAATTATCTTTTTTGCCAATACATTAAATATAATTATAATTCTTTTTTTTTATTTGTATTAATTAAAAAATTAATATATTGTTATTTAAAATGTATATTTTTAATTGCAGGTATGTTTAACTGAATACCATATCTAATTGTATATAATTGTATGTGGCGCCATATATAATGCTGTGTTAGTAGTGCATTTTGTATATAATTATATATAGCATTATATACAACTATATAGTCATATATAGCCATATATATTAATGTGGCTAATCTGGGTCCATATATAATCAGATATAGCACCATATCTAATTTTATATAATTGTATGTGACGCCAGATATAATGCTATGTGAGCATCCTATATATAATTATATATAGCATTATATATGGCGCCATATACAATTAGATATGCAGACTTGCCCGCTAGTTAGAGCGCGGCGCCGTCGATAGGCGGCGTACTCTCTCAGGAGCAAAGTGCAGTCGATCGGCTACATAAAGATCACTCGTAGCGTGGTTAAGGCAAGCAAAAATTAGCTTCTTGTTCCTGTCTGATGTGGAAGAGGACTGCCACTATTTTTATGATTTACTCATTAGAAATATCTATATATGGTTATTTATATATAAATATTTATATATCTGTATATGGTTACATACAATCTGATTGTATATAATGTTAATTATATATAATCATATATGATTATATATAATTATATGTGGTTGTATATAATTATATATGGCTATGTGGTTATATATGTTTATATATGGTTACATACAATCGTATACGATTGTATAATGCCATTTTTTTATATGATTGTATATAATGTCATTTGAAGATTTGAAGAAAATAATGTTATTGAACTTTTACGAGAAAGAAATCTTGATATCTCAAAATTGAGTGTACCAATTTATTTGGATTGGTTGCAATTGAAAACTCACATTAATATTATCTCATGAAAAAATAATTTAGATATAATTATATATAATTATTTTTTCTCGGAAAGATGCATATATAGACTCAGTTGTTCTTATTCTTTCATATATGAAACTATATATGACTTTATAGGATTATATATATATATCTATATATGATTACTCAACTTCAATAGGTACAATCAGATATGACCTGATATTATTATATATAATCATATAAAGCATTTGCATTTCTTCAGATATAAGCCGGCAAGAACAATGGAGTCCATATATAAAAATATATATAAATATATATAAATTATATATAAATTATATATAGTGCCCATAAATAATTTATATATAATTATATATGCTGGTATATATAAATCATATATAATTACATATAATTATATATAACGTCATATATAATTATATCTAAATTATGTTTTCCTGAAATAATATTAATGTGAGTTTTCAATTGCAACCAATCCAATTAAATCGGTACACTCAATTTTGAGATATCAAGATTTCTTTCTCGTAAATTCATTATTTACATTATACATAATAATTTTGTTTTAGTAAAATGAAATTGTATGTAGGCACATTGTAAAGCCTCTTGAATGGCAAACTGGATTTACATGTGTGTATATTACATATGAATCTGATCTGAAGAAAATAATGTTATTGAACTTTTACGAGAAAGAAATCTTGATATCTCAAAATTGAATGTACCGATTTAATTTGATTGATTGCAATTAAAAACTCACATTAATATTATCTTATGAAGAAATAATTTAGATATAATTATATATGACGTATTTAAATATATTTGATTGATTTTATTGATCTTTCGACTGATTTGTGAATGTATATGTACTTAACGTTTTTTTTTTACTTTTATAAGGTTTTGATAGAATTTATCTTCTTTTTGTAAAAATCAAGTGATAGTGTTTCTTACATAATTTATTTAAATTGATTTATTTATTATACATTATTCATTTTTTAATTATAAACATATGTAGATGTACATAACATTATTAATATTTATATTGAATATACATGTATACGGCAATCATATTTGTTAATGCACATATGTTTAAATTCTAATAACAATATTAGTAAAAACACAATATAAACACAACAAATAACATTAATATAAATAAAATTATATATGTATATACATATATACAGGGTGACAGCTAACTGGCAGCCAATCTGTAATAGATAGATATATATAGATATACTAATAGATAGATGTATAGATATACTAATATAGAAATAAACATAAATATATATATATATATTTACGTTTATTTGTATATTAATATATCTATTAGTATATTTGTATACATCTATCTATTAGTATATCTATATATATATATATACATATATCTATCTATTACAGATTGGCTGCCGGTTAGCTGTCACCCTGTATATATGCATATACATATATAATTTTAATTATATTAATGTTATTTGTTGTGTTTATATTGTGTTTTACTAATATTGTTATTAAAATTTATACATATGTGCATTAACAAATATGATTGCCGTATAGTCATGTATATTCAATATAAATATTAATAATGTTACGTACATCTACATATGTTTATAATTAAAAAATGAATAATGTATAATAAATAAATCAATTTAAATAAAATTATGTAAGGAACAAACTATCACTTGATTTTTACAAAAAGAAGATAAATTCTACCAAAATATAACCAAAATATATTTTTACCTTATAAAAGTAAAAAAGAAACGTCAAGTACATACACATTCAAAAATCAGTACAAGATCAATAAAATTAATCAAATATATTTAAAAAACTTCGAAAAATCCTCCAAAGAATAAAAATTTATTCAAAAATTATTTAAGAAATGAAAATGTTTACCAATTATAAATATTGAAACAAAAACTTAACATGTTCGAGTAGCATTAATTATATACTTGTATACTTATCAATATCAATAACATAATATTTATACCTTCTTTTTTCTTATCTTATTTTAATCCTGATCCTTATCTTGTTTCCCGTTTCTTTCTCTCTTTCTCTCTTTTTTTCGTACCACACAATTTTTTTTTCTTAATTTTATATTCTCAACTGCGAGGTTATTTAATTCGCCATACAATATTTTTAGCAGTAATGCCTGTAATTGTCAACTATATATTTAAACTTATTATAATAAGAACTTAATTAATATACATACATTTACATAACAATATATCAATTTTTTAATCAATACAAATAAAAAAATTATAATTATATTTAATGTATTGGCAAAAAAAATAATTAAGATAATTAAGAATTACTTGATAAATACGTGTTTCTGTCGTGGCGTCCAACGTCTCTTCCTTACCCTTCTAACAGCGATGGTGATACAAAAATGGTTATATCATAATATTATTATATTAAATTAAATATGTCATAATATATTGTATTAAATTTCAACTTACTTTGTTAAGCATCAGTTAAACGTATCTGCAATTCAAAACAAATACTCTCTGCTATTTTATAATCTTCCAGTCTATGAGACAATTAATTTGTCGAGTAGCTAAAACTTCTAAGCGTTACATTTACCAGACAAGGGCTAGATAAGACACGCATTTGGCTAGATAATGACTGGACGCCGGCGAGTTTAAATTTCTACTCGGGCGGTGGCTGTTAATTCCAATATTATAAGCGATGTAACTGATGGATCAGAATATATTCGAGTTAACTACTTGGAAAGGGAAGGAGGAA
>NW_023415731.1:0-2500 GCF_013373865.1 Monomorium pharaonis | reverse complement strand
GTTCTCTACGTAACTTTGCAAAGAAATAAAAATACTCAATTACTTAAATGCTATCGATTTAATTCACAAATATATAAGAGGATATATAATAAAGCGATATTTTATAGTTATTTTTATTATTTATTTAATACTTTTTTTATTACGTAGATGAAGCATTTCAACTTAATCTTATAAGCAATTCATAATGAGGAATTTTTTTTATTGACTTAATAACTTTCCACGTACAGAAGCTACATTTATTAATTGGTATTAAAATTATTATATAAACATACTAATTTGTATTCTTTTAAATTTTTTATAATGAGTAGAATATGTTATCATAAATGTAAAAAAGATTATATTTATATAAATATAAAAATTTCCATTTTTTCCATTTAATTATTTATTTATTTATTTCGAGAATTTGATAGAGAATGAGAATTTTTTAAATTTATTTTATAAGAAAACGTGATTCATAAAAATAAAGTTTTATTTTAAACGCATGTTCATTACTTTGTCGTAAACTATTTAATGTTCTTCGAAGTGAATCCAGTTTTGTGTACTGTCAGTATAACTTCCGATATCTGAAATAAATAATAAATGATAAATTATGGTTGTGTATTTAATATAGCGTTATGTATACATACATATATGTACACATTTGCGCGAGAGAGGGCTTGCACAAATTCTAGTTTTGAAGTAATACTTCTAAAAATATTCTATTAGTATGTTTAAAACTTAATACAAGTTATAAAATTAAAACATACAGAAACATAAATAAAAATATATTTTAAAATACGTTGTCAAATTTATAAATCTAATAGGATAAAGTTCCGAAAAGGATAAACCTCCGATTGAGCTGAAATTTTAACCAAAGTTCACCCTTGATTAGAGAAGAAAGTCTCTAAAAGGATTTTTGGCGACAAAGCCTCGTTTGCCCCCCCGTCCCCTTCAAAGTTTTTACAGTTCTTACTAAATATCCGAAAATATTGATTTTAGAGAAAAAAGTTTGAAACAAAAAATGATCGAAGCTCATAAATAGCTTTACAAAAAAGATTATATACATTTTTTTCGTAAATCTATTATTTTGGCTGTTATGACCCAAAATAACTCGGCGGGGGTCAAATTGATCCCGTCAAACATTTTCTTTAATTTCTGTTTTATTAAGGGGGCATAGCAGTTTATTGGGTTCAAAAAATTGATACTTTTTTTATTGCATTTTTCAACAGTTTAAACCTTCAAGAATGTTGTCCTAAAACTGTTTTTTTAAATTCCAATAAGTAAAAAGTTACACAATACATTTTATCGGGCAGTACACAGGCGTGCGCTTGTCTTTTTTGACATCCGGGCACAGCACGCGACACGGAAGGCTCGTATAAGTCGCCGTCTCTTTAAAAATGAACAAATAGAGACAGATCTTGAACAGGAGGCTTCCCTGTATGGCCCAGGAATTGACGATAAGAAGTTTAATGAATTCAGTTTTACAATAGAGTAACGTCGTTCGAAAATTTTAAACGCATTTTTCTCAAAACCATGTTTTTAAAAGTCGATAACCATGATAACTTGAAAACGGATCAACCGATCTACCTTTTTTTTTTTTAACTAAAAGCTTATGAAATTCGCTTGTCTTTGTCGTATCCGATTTTAAAATTCAAATTTTTTCTATTTTTTTTAACAAACAAAAATAAAATTTTTGGCCAAAAATCGGCATTCTAATTTTAAAGGTCCGCCATTTTGTTTAAAATTTGAATTTTAAAAATCGGATACGACAAGAACAAGGGAATTACTCTTCTTTAAGATCCCGTTTGGTTTTTGTGTTTCGGATGAACGGGCAAGGAGATATTATGGTTACCGCAGAATCAGGCGTGGCGCGCACGGGTAATTACACGACGGTGAAAAGGGGGGATTTTTTAACTAAACTAGTACAATAAAATTTGTACGAGAATTACAAAAGGTGTACTTTATTATGCAAAAAGTTTTCATTTTTATAATTAATCTCTTGGCTGTGAAAAAAATTCATGAAGAATGCCTTTTTTTGGTAGCGCCAAACTGCTATGCCCCTTAAATATGCGAAAATTTTTTTATTTAAAGGTTATATATATTTATTTAACGTAAAGAAAAGTTTAATTGCAAATTTGAAAAAAAAAGTAATTTTTTTACAGTTTAACATAAAACAAAGTTTTTCTATAATCTCGTTTTGCGAGAAATATATCTCGTTTTACGTGGAAATTTGCAAAGGGTTGTGCAGAGAACGCGTGGGCGGGGGAGGAGCGGAGCCCCTTCCCTTGCACCCCCCCCGTAATTTTTTCTAACCTAACCTAACCCACACATTTTAAAGTCGATATTTGGTTAATGCGAAACATTAAAAACGAACAACGTGGAAAGTCGCAAACCTATGTGGTACTGTACAAGCATGCATGGTGGAAGGAAGTAAGATGTGCTCATATGAAGACGCGTTTTCGTATCGCTCTGCGCATTGTACCAGCGGCCTCCACTTTTAAATTCTTGTGTTTATGTCAGA